>NC_140989.1:371649028-371940187 GCF_052327205.1 Somniosus microcephalus | reverse complement strand
ATATTGGCCTAGTTCTGCCCTGCATGCATTGTTTACTGTTTTCCTTTGAGTCCGGAGGATACTTTTACAGAATTCTGCATGTAGGATCTCAATTGGGTGTTTGTCCCATTTTGCAAATTCTTGTTGTGTGAGCGGTCCCCACACCTCACTGCCATAGAGTGCAATTGGTTCAATTACTGATTTGAAAATTTTGAGCCAAATGCTAATTGGGATTTCTATTTGATTGATTTTTTAATGGCATAGAAAGCCCTTCTTGCTTTCTCTTTCAGTTCATTCACAGCCAGTTTGAAGTTTCCCGTAGAACTGATTTTTAAGCCAAGTATGTGTAGTTAGTGGTTTGTTCAATTTTGGTTGTTCCTATTGTGAAATTTATTTTGGGTCCTTGATGTCTGGATCTTTGCTGGAACACAAGGACTTTGGTTTTTTGGGGATTTATTGTCAGGGCCCAAGTCTGGCAGTACGATTCCAGCAGATCCAGGTTCTGCTGTAGACCCTCCTTAGTTGGTGACAGCAGAACCAGGTCGTCTGCATAGAGGAGGAATTTAACCTTGGATTCATATAGGGTGAGGCCGGGTGCTGTAGATTGTTCAAGTAGTTTTGCCAATTCATTTATGTAAATATTAAAGAGTGTCAGTGAGATTGGCGAGCCTTGCGTCACCCCCCGCCCCTGTGGGAAGTAGTTTGTTTGTTTGTCTCCAATTTTAACTGCACATTTGTTGTTTGTATACATTGATTTAATTACATCATGTTTTTCCCCCTACCCCGCTTTCGATAAGTTTCAGGAATAAACCGTCATGCCAGATGGAGTCGAAAGCCTTCTGGAAATCTATAAAGCATGTGTAGATTTTGCTTTTGTTATGGTGAACGTGTTTGTCAATTAGGGTCTGTAGGGTGAAGATATGATCTGATGTTCTATAGTTTGGCAGGAATCCAATTTGGCTTTTATTCAAGACATTGTGCTCCTCAAGGAAGTTTATAAGTCTTTTGTTTATGATGCTACAGAATACCTTCCCCAGGTTACTGTTTACACAGATGCCTCGATAGTTATTTGGGTCGACTTTGTCCCCACTTTTGTATATGGGCGTTATGAGTCCTTTGTTCCAGATATCAGGGAAGTAACCGACACTCAGAACAAGTTGAAGAGTTTTAGGATAGCCAGTTTCATTTTATCGTCTGCGTGTTTAATCATCTCGCTTAGTATGCCGTCTGCCCCGCAAGCTTTTCCTGGTCGCAGGTCCTTGAGTTTTTCAAAAAGTTCTTTTTCTGTTATTATGGAGTCTAGCGGGTTTTGGTTATCTTTTATGGCCATTTCGAGCTTTTCCAGTTTTTTGCATATTTGGTGTTGCTCTGGCCTTAGTGTGTTTTTCTGGTATAATTTTCAAAGTGGTTTTCCCATGTGTCCCCATTTTGAATGGCCAATTCGTCATGTTGTTTTTTGTGTAGTGTATTCCAGTTGTCCCAGAAACAATTGGAATCAATGGATTCCTCAATGGAGCTGAGTGTGTGCTTAATATATTGCTCTTTTTTGGTTCTGAGTGTGTTTCTGTATTGTGTTAGTGTCTGGCAATAAGTAAGGCGTAATTCCTCGTTTTCTGGATGTCTGTGTTTTTGGTTTGATAGTTTTCTAAGTTTTTTCCTCATGTTATGGCAATCTGGGTCAAAACCATTTTTCATAGTTTTTTGTTTTGGGTTTGTTCTTGCGAGCTTTCAAGTTTGACCTTGTTGCCAAATTATCAAAAATATTATTTAGGTTATTCACTGCCCGGTTTACGCCTTCTTTATTGTGAGTGTATATGTTATCCAGAAAGGTGTCCAAGAGAGCTTGAGTTGATTCATTGCTAATTGCTTTCTGGTATTTTTCCGTGTCGTTTTTGGCCCATCTGTACGTTTTTTTGGTGTTGTACAGTTTACTGGGTTGTGTTTCTATGTTGTTTGTTTCTGTCTTTTTAAGATACATAGTAATTTGACTGTGATCTGAGAGTGTTGTTTGTGGTTTGACTGTGAATGCTCTGAAAGAGGATGGGTCCAAATCTGTAATCATATAGTCTACGGTGCTGCAGCCAAGAGGTGAGCAATAGGTCGATCTTCCTAGGAGGTCTCCTATGAACCTACCATTGACAATGTACAGACCCAGGCTTCGACAGAGCTGTAGGAGCTGTTTTCCGTTGGTATTTGTCTGCTTGTCGCAGTTATGCCTGTATGGAAGGGAAGGGATATCGAAGTGGTTATTCCCAAATACGTAATTGTTTCCCTGATTATTGGTGAAGTCTGGTTCTTCGCCAGTTCTTGAATTCCCCCCCAGTTGCTCTCTCTTCCCCCCCAGTCGCTCTCTCTTTCCCCCCCAGTCGCTCTCTCTTTCCCCCCCAGTCGCTCTCTCTTTCCCCCCCAGTCGCTCTCTCTTTCCCCCCCAGTCGCTCTCTCTTCCCCCCAGTCGCTCTCTCTTTCCCCCCCAGTCGCTCTCTCTTCCCCCCCAGTCGCTCTCTCTTCCCCCCCAGTCGCTCTCTCTTCCCCCCCAGTCGCTCTCTCTTCCCCCCCAGTCACTTTCTCTTCCCCCCCAGTCGCTTTCTCTTCCCCCCAGTCGCTTTCTCTTCCCCCCCAGTCGCTCTTTCTTCCCCCCCAGTCGCTCTCTCTTCCCCCCAGTCGCTTTCTCTTCCCCCCCCAGTCGCTCTTTCTTCCCCCCCAGTCGCTCTCTCTTCCCCCCCAGTCGCTCTCTCTTCCCCCCCAGTCGCTCTCTCTTCCCCCCCGAGTCGCTCTTTCTCCCCCCCAGTCGCTGTCTCTTCCCCCCCAGTCGCTCTCTCTCTTCCCCCCCACTCGCTCTCTCTCTTCCCCCCACTCGATCTCTCTCTTCCCCCCCACTCGCTCTCTCTCTTCCCCCCCACTCGCTCTCTCTCTTCCCCCCCACTCGCTCTCTCTCTTCCCCCCCACTCGCTCTCTCTCTTCCCCCCCACTCGCTCTCTCTCTTCCCCCCCACTCGCTCTCTCTCTTCCCCCCACTCGCTCTCTCTCTTCCCCCCACTCGCTCTCTCTCTTCCCCCCCCACTCGCTCTCTCTCTTCCCCCCCACTCGCTCTCTCTCTTCCCCCCCACTCGCTCTCTCTCTTCCCCCCCACTCGCTCTCTCTCTTCCCCCCCACTCGCTCTCTCTCTTCCCCCCCACTCGCTCTCTCTCTTCCCCCCCCACTCGCTCTCTCTCTTCCCCCCCACTCGCTCTCTCTCTTCCCCCCCACTCGCTCTCTCTCTTCCCCCCCACTCGCTCTCTCTCTTCCCCCCCACTCGCTCTCTCTCTTCCCCCCCACTCGCTCTCTCTCTTCCCCCCCCACTCGCTCTCTCTCTTCCCCCCCACTCGCTCTCTCTCTTCCCCCCACTCGCTCTCTCTCTTCCCCCCCCTCGCTCTCTCTCTTCCCCCCCGCTCGCTCTCTCTCTTCCCCCCCGCTCGCTCTCTCTCTTCCCCCCCGCTCGCGCTCTCTCTTCCCCCCCGCTCGCGCTCTCTCTTCCCCCCGCTCGCTCTCTCTCTTCCCCCCCGCTCGCTCTCTCTCTTTCCCCCCGCTCGCTCTCTCTCTTCCCCCCCGCTCGCTCTCTCTCTTCCCCCCGCTCGCTCTCTCTCTCCCCCCCGCTCGCTCTCTCTCTTCCCCCCCGCTCGCTCTCTCTCTTCCCCCCGCTCGCTCTCTCTCTTCCCCCCCGCTCGCTCTCTCTCTTCCCCCCCGCTCGCTCTCTCTCTTCCCCCCCACTCGCTCTCTCTCTTCCCCCCCGCTCGCTCTCTCTCTTCCCCCCCCGCTCGCTCTCTCTCTTCCCCCCGCTCGCTCTCTCTTCCCCCCACTCGCTCTCTCTCTTCCCCCCACTCGCTCTCTCTCTTCCCCCCCACTCGCTCTCTCTCTTCCCCCCCACTCGCTCTCTCTCTTCCCCCCCACTCGCTCTCTCTCTTCCCCCCCACTCGCTCTCTCTCTTCCCCCCCACTCGCTCTCTCTCTTCCCCCCCACTCGCTCTCTCTCTTCCCCCCCACTCGCTCTCTCTCTTCCCCCCCCACTCGCTCTCTCTCTTCCCCCCCACTCGCTCTCTCTCTTCCCCTCCACTCGCTCTCTCTCTTCCCCCCCACTCGCTCTCTCTCTTCCCCCCCACTCGCTCTCTCTCTTCCCCCCCCACTCGCTCTCTCTCTTCCCCCCCACTCGCTCTCTCTCTTCCCCCCCACTCGCTCTCTCTCTTCCCCCCCACTCGCTCTCTCTCTTCCCCCCCACTCGCTCTCTCTCTTCCCCCCCCACTCGCTCTCTCTCTTCCCCCCCACTCGCTCTCTCTCTTCCCCCCCACTCGCTCTCTCTCTTCCCCCCCACTCGCTCTCTCTCTTCCCCCCCACTCGCTCTCTCTCTTCCCCCCCACTCGCTCTCTCTCTTCCCCCCCACTCGCTCTCTCTCTTCCCCCCCACTCGCTCTCTCTCTTCCCCCCCACTCGCTCTCTCTCTTCCCCCCCACTCGCTCTCTCTCTTCCCCCCCACTCGCTCTCTCTCTTCCCCCCCACTCGCTCTCTCTCTTCCCCCCCACTCGCTCTCTCTCTTCCCCCCACTCGCTCTCTCTTCCCCCCCACTCGCTCTCTCTTCCCCCCCACTCGCTCTCTTCCCCCCCCCCACTCGCTGTCTCTCTCTCTTCCCCCCCGCTCTCTCTCTCTTCCCCCCCGCTCGCTCTCTCTCTCTTCCCCCCCCCCACTCGCTCTCTCTTTCCCCCCCACTCGCTCTCTCTCTCTCTCTTCCCCCCCCCCACTCGCTCTCTCTCTCCCCCCCCCCACTCGCTCTCTCTCTCTCTTCCAACAACAACATGCCCTCGAAAAAGCCTCAGCACCGCCGGGCACCCCCTCCCCTCCCCACATTCTTTCCCCCCCTCTTTCCCCCCCTCTCTCCCAGTCGCTCTCTCTCTTCCCCCCAGTCGCTCTCTCTCTTCCCCCCAGTCGCTCTCTCTCTTCCCCCCAGTCGCTCCCTCTCTTCCCCCCAGTCGCTCTCTCTCTTCCCCCAGTCGCTCTCTCTCTTCCCCCCCAGTCGCTCTCTCTCTTCCCCCCCAGTCGCTCTCTCTCTTCCCCCCCAGTCGCTCTCTCTCTTCCCCCCCAGTCGCTCTCTCTCTTCCCCCCCAGTCGCTCTCTCTCTTCCCCCCCAGTCGCTCTCTCTCTTCCCCCCCAGTCGCGCTCTCTCTTCCCCCCAGTCGCTCTCTCTCTTCCCCCCCAGTCGCTCTCTCTCTTCCCCCCAGTCGCTCTCTCTCTTCCCCCCCAGTCGCTCTCTCTCTTCCCCCCCCAGTCGCTCTCTCTCTTCCCCCCCAGTCGCTCTCTCTTCCCCCCCAGTCGCTCTCTCTCTCTTCCTCCCCAGTCGCTCTCTCTCTCTATCTCCCCAGTCGCTCTCTCTCTCTTCCCCCCCAGTCGCTCTCTCTCTTCCCCCCCAGTCGCTCGCTCTCTCTCTCTCTCTCTTCCAACAACATGCCCTCGAAAAAGCCTCGGCACCGCCGGGCACCCCCAGCTAGTCTCTATATATATAAAAAACGGTATGTCTCTCTGTCTGTCTTTCTGTCTCTCTGTCCGGCTATACAATCAAAAGTTATAGAGCGTACCTACACGTGTGTTACATCAAAAAAAAGCTTACAATTGCAGAATGGTTGTAAGCATATTTACGTTTCGGTGAGACAAAAATTGTGCCCGCGGTATCCAAAAAACCTTCAAAATTCCACTCATTATCTGCTCATTAGCATTGAGTGACGTCGAGGTCGACCAATCGTCCGGTCGAGCGACCCGACGGTCGATCAATCGCTGCGTGGCGGGGGCGGGTTCCTGGCGCGTGCGGGCGGGCCCTCCTAAAGTCGAGTGACGGGACGATTGACCAATCCTACGCTTCGGTGACCTGACGGTCGACCAATCGGTGCATGTGTGGGCGGGCCTTATCGTTCTGAACCGAGGTGAGTCGCCGCCATCTTGATTCCAAACTTTTCATTTCTTTTTCCCGCTTTCTGCGTCTTTAAAAAAAAAAGTTGGTTTTAAAACACATAGGCCTAGAAATTCAGTTGTTTGCGCCAGCCGCTAGCGCCTTAGGAGGAGAAGATGTGGGGCGCTAGGCGGCTAGCGGCCGGGCGCAGCGCGATCTGCGCCTCTCCCCAACTTCAGTAAAGATTTAGCGGCGGCGCAAAGCCTTTGCGCGCGCTCAGCTGCGCGCGCAGATCCTGACGTCATTTCATCGTGCAACGCCCTTTGTGCGCCCCGAACCGGAAATTCAGTGGCGCCGCCCTTCTTTGCGCCTGGCGCCCCCAGCGACTGGTCGAGGGGAACGGTTCCCAGTCGCTGCGGGGCGCGGGGGGCGCAAATTAAAGGGCACTCCTCCTGCAGTAGAAAAGGCAGCCATTTTGCAACACTCCTTCTTTGTGAGAGACGGATCTTTGCAGAGAGACAAAGGTAGAGAGCTTTCTGGTTTGGCTCAACACTCGCACAGGTACTTGTGGCTTCAGGCCACAGCTTTGCACTTGTCTTTAACTTCAGAGCCATCTCATTGATTGGAAACGTATAATGGGGGCTGCAATGGGTGCAAACGTTGGCCTTCTCCATTGCATTCAAAGGGCTCAGAGACGCCGTGAGAGAGTGGCAGTCATGGCCAGACAGAGAGGGGGCAACAGGCGTCGGCAAAGGAGGCCTTACCCACCCAGGGTATACCGCCAGCAGTTCTCATATCTGAACATGTCTGACGAGCAGTGTGTTCGGAGGCTGCGATTCCGAAGGGCGGTGGTCACTGAGATCTGCCACCTGCTTCGCGGAGATCTGCAGCCACATCTGAGGAGCAGGATGTCTCTGTCGGTGGCAGTGAAGGTGACGGTGTCTCTCAACTTCTATGCCACCGGCTCCTTCCAATCCGCTGCTGGGGACATTTCCAACGTCTCCCAGTTTGCCGTACATTGCTGCATCCGCCAGGTGACCAATGCCCTTTTCAGAAGGAGACGTCAGTTCATCTCCTTCTCCATGGCCCTTGTCAAGCAGCAACAGTGTGCAATGGGCTTTGCAGCATTAGCAGGCTTCCCCATGGTGCAGGGCGCCATTGACTGCATGCATGTGGCTTTGCGGGCACCTCTAGAGCATGCCGAGGATTACCGCAACCGGAAGGGCTACCATTCGCTCAACGTGCAGTTGGTGTGTGACCACAGGCAGATCATCCTAGCTGTCAATGCCCGCTTTCCAGGCAGCAGCCACGATGCCTTCATCCTGCGCCAGACTTCTGTGGCAGACATGTTCCAGGCCCAGCCTCACCCACGAGGATGGCTTCTCGGGGACAAAGGCTATCCTTTGTGCACCTGGCTGATGACCTCGCTCCGTGCGCCCAGCACCCCTGCTGAAGAGGGATACAATGACAGCCATCAAGCAACCAGGAACCTCATTGAGCAAACAATCGGCGTCCTGAAGCAACGGTTCCGCTGTCTGGATCGTTCCGGAGGAGCCCGACAGTACTTGCCTGAGCGAGTCTCCCATTTCGTGGTCGTGTGCTGCATGCTGCACAACCTGGCTATCCGCAGGACTCAGCCACTGCCACCAGACATTGGAGGACCACCAGAGGAGGAGGAGGAGGAGGACCAGCACAGGAGGGAGGCAGAAAGTGCAAGGGCCGCCCGTCGGCGACTTATTGAACGTCGGTTCTAGGCCCCCTCTCAGGGAATGGCTTGTGCCAATGGCACAAGATGAATGTAGCCGCTCCACAAGCCCTCAGCCGAGCAGGGCAACCAGGACTTCCAAAAGAAAGCATGGACAGTGCGATTTTAAGAACATTTATTACTTTGATACCTCTGTGCCCTTCCCACATAACAAACTAACGGAGAGAAGCCCCCCCAAAAACACAAATCGAGCAGTCTCGGCCTTTCAAAAAACACAAATACACCAGTCTCGGCCTTTCAAAAAAACAAATCCACCCTCCCCCTTTAAGAGCTCACCGGCGCCAGAGTGTCTGCCGTCAATCAGCAGCTCGCTGCACCTGCGCTGCGCCCGCCCTCGGGGGGTTTCGCCCCGGGCCGCCGGCTTAGCGCCTAATGATAGTCGTGCATCGCCTGTTTTAGCGCAGCAGCAACCTCTTGGGGCGATGCCACTGAATATCGGCGAAGGTGGCGCGAAGTTGCGCCGGGCGCAAACTTTAGCGGCCGCCCGGCTGTAGCGCCCCAAACGTGGCTATACTGAATATCTAGGCCATATTGTTTTTAAAAAAGTTAATTACTTTCTAAATCTTTTATCTAATCTCATTAATTTTCCTACCTTTCCCCGTTTTTGCAGGTAGGCCTCGAAGCCTGGGTGTCTGTTGCCAGCCATGCTGGACCCTAGGCAATTGTTTTGTGGCAAGCTCCTCCCACCCCTCACCCCCCCGCTGGGCCCGATTCCGAACCAGCGGCCAGCCATCTTGGTAAAGGCTGGCTGGGCTCACTGCAAGCTCCTCGCGCTTGCGCTGCATGGCGCACACGCACCTCCACACAGAGCGCGGCCAGAGGGAAGCGAGCAGGTTAGCGGGGGGTGGGGGGCGAGGCTCGGGAGGGGAGGGGGAGCGGAGAGGGTTACCCCGGCAACCGGGCTCGCCAGCAGCAATCGGCCGTCTGAAGCTGCTCAGGCCCGGTCCCGGAGATCGGGAGGCGGAGAGGGGAGGAGGGTTAACAAGGCAACCGGGCCCGGCCAGCCGCAATCGGCCGTCTCAAGCCGCCTCAGCCCCGGCCTCAGGAGGGCGGGGCTCGGGCTGACCGGGGTGCTGCGCTCGGCATGTCACTGCGTGGGGCGGCACGGAGCTCAGCGGAGCCATCGCCGGCAGAGGGGAGAGGGTCTGCTGGCTCCCCCCTCCCTTTCTCCCCCCCTCTCCCCCCCTCCCTCTCCCCCCTCCCTCTCCCCCCCTCCCTCTCCCCCCTCCCCCCCCCTTTCCCCCTCCCCCCTTTCCCCCCCCTTCCCCCCCACCTTCCCCCCAGTCGCTCTCTCTCTTCCCCCCAGTCGCTCTCTCTCTTCCCCCCAGTCGCTCTCTCTCTTCCCCCCAGTCGCGCTCTCTCTTCCCCCCAGTCGCTCTCTCTCTTCCCCCCCAGTCGCGCTCTCTCTTCCCCCCAGTCGCGCTCTCTCTTCCCCCCAGTCGCGCTCTCTCTTCCCCCCAGTCGCGCTCTCTCTTCCCCCAGTCGCGCTCTCCCTTCCCCCCAGTCGCGCTCTCCCTTCCCCCCCAGTCGCGCTCTCTCTTCCCCCCAGTCGCGCTCTCTCTTCCCCCCAGTCGCACTCCCTCTTCCCCCCAGTCGCGCTCTCTCTTCCCCCCAGTCGCGCTCTCTCTTCCCCCCAGTCGCGCTCTCTCTTCCCCCCCAGTCGCACTCTCTCTTCCCCCCAGTCGCTCTCTCTCTCTTCCAACAACAACATGCCCTCAAAAATCCCTCGGCACCGCTGGGCACTTCAGCTAGTCCCTAATAAGTGTAAGAAGTCACACAACACCAGGTTATAGTCCAACAGTTTTATTTGAAATCACAAGCTTTCGGAGTGCTGCTCCTTCGTCAGGTGAAAGCTTGTGATTTCAAATAAAACTGTTGGACTATAACCTGGTGTTGTGTGACTTCTTACATTTGTCCACCCCAGTCGAACACAGGCATCTCCACACCATGATCCTGTGGTAAACCACTGTTTGTATTCCACTGTGTACATGCCTGGACATGCCTCGGCTGACTCCTCCCACAAGTCCTAGTATAAAGGTGACTGCTCCCCAGCCCTTTGTATTTCTGGACCGGTCGACCACTCGAGGCAGACCTTCATTCTTTTGTTAATAAAAGCCTTTAGTTACTCTCTTAACTCTCAGTCTTTTATGAGTAATTGATAGCGCATCAGATCCCTAAAACGGTGATGTTGTTCTGTTCCTGCAAATGAATTCACGTTTCACCGGGTACTCCTGTACCAGCCCCCTGACTCGGTACATAGTTATGGTAAATTGATACGTGGACATTGCCCTCCGGTGTCCATCAGTCACCCACGAGGGAAGTTTGCTCATTTCGCGCGGCCTCACTAGAGGCATTCAGATTCTCCTTTCAAATTTGATTTATCTTTTTAACATGGGATTCTAAATATTTAACCACGTCCTGCAGATGAATGGTCATAATCTGGTCCTCCTTCAATTCCAGACCATTCATTTTATTCAGAATTTCTTAGACGATTTCTAACTGACTTTATGGATTGATCCAAATTAGCCAAATCAAGGCTATTAACCAGGGAGGTTCCGGTATTAAAAACAGTTGCTGCATCATTTATCAGACCCCGTCGTGTCCCTTTAATCCCGTAACCAACATCATTTTTTTCAATGATCTCGGTACTAAAATTCCCGAAGTTATCGTTGAATTCATTACCGTTCCTAAGCCCTTGCGATATAACGGCTCCAATTCCGATTCCGCCAGTGTTGTGCTGGCCCTTTCCCAAACTTCCTCTATTAATTCCCGCATCATCCTCCCATCTAACCGTGCTGTCTCTGGTTTGCACCAGTTCGGTATTCCCACCTCAGCCAGATTCAATATTACCGGCACCACCTCGTGATGTACATCATGGTACAATATCACCCGAGTTGGGATCACCACCGGCCCATTTGTCGGCCCCGGGGTATGTTTGAGGCAGACAACCCGGGCTGCTGCTTGTTCTTCCCGCGGTTGTGTTTTATTTGTAGGGAGGGGAAGTTTAGGACGAACTTTTAATTCCACCGTGTGTATTCTGTTTTTACATTCCTGCACATGATAATGTGTGCAACCCTTCGAACCCCTACACGGCCTTCCCTCCCCGTCCACGAACCATTGATGGGGATCCCTGTCATCTATTCCATTCGCTTGGATACATTTCCTGCCTATCCAGCGGATGGGAGCTCCACAAAGCGGCTCTGTGGATACAAAAGTAAAGCTTGATAGCGTCCCCGAAGGGTTTACGCACCCATGCTCCTGCCAGCAGCGTGGCCAACATGGCATGGTTTCCCCATTGTCTTCCCATGATGTCCCCAAGGATTTCCTATCTGGCGGTAAGTGGTATTGTCACCCAACTGTGCCTGAATACACGTGTCTGATTCACAGTCCCACTCTTACACTTCACACATATTCCCCTCCCTTCTTGGACCGTGTATATGGTTACCTGGACTATTCCTGAACAACTTATGTCACACGTACCCTTGATGGATTGGAGGGTAACCTCCCGAGCGATACCTTGGGGCGGAGTTACGGGGGCAATGGTAATGTGAGTGTCGTACCTTGAATCGCTGGATGCTTCCCTGTGTGTTCCTGCTGCCCTTTCCAGATGGAGCGCTGTGTCACACAGCAACCAAAATAGCCTCCCCATTACTCTGCCTTGTTCTGGCCTGTGGAAGAGGGGAACAAAACGACGTCTTACTCCCAGTCCCGTCTCCCTTCTTCCCACCATTGGCCTTTTAGACTCTGTGCTGACTATTCACTGGACCGCCGTGGCCGTTTCCGAGGCCGTTAGTTTCAGATCGTAACCATACTGTACCTGGGGAGGCACCTCGTCACGCGGAGGACTGGCTTTATCAACAATGTTATACATTCCTTGTAGAGGGGTTCGAAAACTCCCACCCTCGCATAGTTCAGTACCATTACCTGGCTCTCTGCTTCCCACTCCTGGAGTTTACTCGGAGCCAGGTGTAGTCGGTTGGGTCGGTGAATCTTCCCACTCCTGGGGTTTACTCGGAGAGGCAGTGTAGTCAGTTGGGTCGGTGAATCTTCCCACTCCTGGAGTTTACTCGGAGAGGCAGTGTAGTCAGTTGGGTCGGTGAATCTTCCCACTCCTGGAGTTTACTCGGAGAGGCAGTGTAGTCGGTTGGGTCGGTGAATCTTCCCACTCCTGGAGTTTACTCGGAGAGGCAGTGTAGTCGGTTGGGTCGGTGAATCTTCCCACTCCTGGGGTTTACTCGGAGAGGCAGTGTAGTCGGTTGGGTCGGTGAATCTTCCCACTCCTGGGGTTTACTCGGAGAGGCAGTGTAGTCAGTTGGGTCGGTGAATCTTCCCACTCCTGGGGTTTACTCGGAGAGGCAGTGTAGTCGGTTGGGTCGGTGAATCTTCCCACTCCTGGGGTTTACTCGGAGAGGCAGTGTAGTCAGTTGGGTCGGTGAATCTTCCCACTCCTGGGGTTTACTCGGAGCCAGGTGTAGTCGGTTGGGTCGGTGAATCTTCCCACTCCTGGGGTTTACTCGGAGAGGCAGTGTAGTCAGTTGGGTCGGTGAATCTTCCCACTCCTGGGGTTTACTCGGAGAGGCAGTGTAGTCGGTTGGGTCGGTGAATCTTCCCACTCCTGGGGTTTACTCGGAGAGGCAGTGTAGTCGGTTGGGTCGGTGAATCTTCCCACTCCTGGGGTTTACTCGGAGAGGCAGTGTAGTCAGTTGGGTCGGTGAATCTTCCCACTCCTGGGGTTTACTCGGAGAGGCAGTGTAGTCGGTTGGGTCGGTGAATCTTCCCACTCCTGGGGTTTACTCGGAGCCAGGTGTAGTCGGTTGGGTTGGTGCCTTCCCAATGTTGTGGGTGGCTGTTAGATCGGGTTTAGTTTAGTTCTTTTAAGGTTCCCCACAGGTCGCTCATGTATTTGTCCCGAGTCACCTCTTTAATTGTTTATCAATCAGAGTGGGGAGCAAAAGGTGTGTGGCGGTTCACATGGGACTCCCCGTTACCAGTTCATGAGGGGAGTGACCCGTTCCTTTGGATATGTTACTACGTATCAGCATAAGGATTAGGGGAAGTACCTCATCCCACTTAGTGTGTTGTTCATTTCATTCCTTTCACAGGGCCAACTTCAATGTACGGTTCATTCTTTCCACAATTCCCGATGATTGTGGGTTGTGGGTCACGTGCCATTTCCCTTCAATTCCAAGCAATTTCAGAGTGGCTTGCATTAGCTGACCTGTAAAATGCCTCCCTTGGTCTGACTCTACCACTCGGGGAAGCCCCCATCTGGAGAATGCCTCCCTGACTCGGGTCTTGGCCGTCCATGAGACTGTGGCTGACTTGCACGGGAAAGCTTCGACCCACTTGGTAAAATTGTCCACCAGGACTAGACAATATTAATTGCCCTTCTTAGTGGTGGGCAAGGATCGATAAAATCTATCTGGACACAGTGCCGCGGTCCCTCTGGTCGATGGGTGTGTCCGAGGGGAACCTTCCTTTTATGGGGGTCAGGATTGTTAGCAGCACACACTAAACAGGTTTTACAGTAATCTTCTACCTCTTCTCTCAGATGAGGCCACCACCCTACCTCCTCGACCCATTTCCAGGTTGTTTCGGGTCCAGGGTGCCCAGCCCCCAGTTCCCCGTGAGCGAGCTGCATGAATTCCTTCCTGTATCCCTTGGGCACAATCCACTTATCTCCTTTCAACAACATGATGTTTACACCTTTTGGTCCCATAAGGCCCTTCTACAATCTGACTTGCTTCTCTTCCCTTGAGGACAGGTTTTAGCACCACATCTGTCAGCTATATTGTTTCGATATCCGGGGGAAGCGGAATAATAACAGCCGGATTGATGGCTGCTACCATTCCCGATTGATCCGGGACCCACGGGACCCCTCTCTCCACTCCCACTTTAACGAGTTTGTCCGCTTTCCTCTTTCCCTCCCATCTGGGTTCTGCTTTAGAGTGGGCTTTGACCTTATGGATATTGTATTCCTCGCCTCCCCTTCACATGACGTCCGCTATGGTTGCCAGCATTGTCGCGGTAACCAGTGGCTGCCAGCTGCTGATTTAAAACCTCTTCTAGCCCAAATCGCCAAATATTCTGTGCAAGGATTACATGTAAGCATAGAGTCAGAGCAGATCGTATCGGGCGGGGGAAATCGGTGGGATGTGTTACCACATAAGTTACGTCTGCTGACTGCCCGCTGAGCACTGAGAGCGTTGGGTAACTTCATCGCCACTTCCATTCCTTTCTGTGGTCAGAAATTCCACATCATCTTTTACGTTCCCCCTTTTCCACAAAACTAGACCCACCCACATATATATCTCTCTCCTCAGGGTGGATACCAGGTTTAAATCCGCCTTCTGTTTCCCACACCCCCTCGACTGTACAGGTCTGGGCTTCCCCCATATATAAGGTTGGGTGCTAATTTTGGATTGTTTATCGGTTTCACTTTCAGGTCCATCCCTTCTAACTGTAGGGTCCACATAGCTACCCGAGTGCTTGACACTGTTCCCTCCTTAATTCGGCCTTCTAACAGGAGGCGGGTGGTGGGTGAGGAGAGTGATGGGCTGGCTCCCCGTGAACACGACAAAATGCTTCACTGCCCAAAATGTGGCGAGCAAGTGCCGCTCACGGGTAGAGCATCCCTTCTCCACCTCAGATAGTACTTTGGAGGAATAAGCAACTGCTCTCAGACGCCCATTGACTTCCTGCATTAAAACCGCACTCAGACTGGCGCCTGTTGCCGCTAATTCCAAAAATAAGTCCTTCTTAGGGTCTCCGGCCCCCAATGCTGGGGCTGTTGTAGGTCATTTTTCAACTTTAAAAAAGCTTCCTCAAAGTTCTCATCCCAATCCCATTCCACTCCCTTTCTGAGTAATCTCAGCAAATGAGCTGCCGTCGCTGCCTGATTCTCAATTAATTCTCTACGGTACCCTGTCAGACCCAGGAATGATCTGAGAGCAGCTATTGAACCCGGGCGCTGCAGTTCCTGGACAGTTTTGCGCTTTGCTTCATCTATCGCGTGCTCCCCTGGTCGAAGAGTCAGTCCAAGAAACTGAACCTCTCTTTGCCCTATCTGTGCCTTCTTGGGGTTCACCTTGAAACCTACGGCTGCAAGCGATTCTAACAATTCCTGCAGTAGTTCCTCATGTTCCTCTTTGCAATCTGAGAACAGCAGTAAATCATTTACATCCTGCACAAGCTGGCCATCTGACTGAATTCTGATCGGCTGCTAGCCATACACTGGTGGAAAATAGACGGGCGATTGTGGAATCCCTGTGGCAAACAAGTCCACACATACTGCTGACCTTTAAAGGTAAAAGCAAACTTATACTGGTCCTCCGGGTGTAGGGGAATCGCCCAGAACCCATTAGATATGTCCAGTACTGTGAACACGGGCTGAGCTGGGGATGTTGCCGATTAAATCAATCACAGCTGCTCCTGTGGGAGCACAAGCAGGGATGTTTTTATTCAGCACTCTGTAATCTACAGTCATCCACCAAGAATTGTCTGGCTTCTTTACTGGCCAAACAGGAGAGTTAACATGTGTCGCAGTAGGTCTCAGGACCCCTTGTTCTACTAAGGACACAACAGCTTTTACTAAGTCTCTCTCTGCTTCCTTGGGGAACGTGCACTGTTTCTGGGGCAGGGACATTGGCTCACCACCCACACGCACCTCTACTCCTGTCACCCTTCCACAATCCTTGGGAGAGTAAAAAGGAAGGTGGTTGTACTAGGCGACAGTATAGTTAGGGGGATAGACACTGTTCTCTGCAGCCAGGAGCGTGCGTCCCGAAGGCTGTGTTGCCTACCCGGTAAAGGTAGGCCAGGATAAAGGACATCTCCTCCGGGCTGGAGAAGAACTTGGAGTGGGAGAGGGAGGATCCAGTTGTCGTGGTCCACATAGGTACCAACGACATAGGTAGGACAAAGAAAGAGGTTCTGCTGAGAGAGTTTGAGCAGCTAGGGACTAAATTAAAAAGCAGAACCACAAAGGTCATAATCTCTGGATTATTACCGGAGCCACGAGCAAATTGGCATCGGGTCAATAGGATCAGGGAGATGAATGTGTGGCTCAAACATTGGTGTGGAGAAGTGGGTTTCAATTCGTGGGGCACTGGCTCCAGTACTGGAGAAAGAGAGAGCTGTTCCGTTGGGATGGACTACACCTGAGCCATACTGGGACCAGAGTTCCAGCGAATCGAATAACTAGGGAGGTAGATAGGGCTTTAAACTAAATAAGGGGTGGGAGGGAGCCAGTGGAGAGAACTCTAGAATGCTAAAGAGAAAAGACAAAGAAGCAGTGCAGGAAAGTGATGGGGTAAGGATAACCAGATTGTGTCAGGAAGGGACAGAGCGTACAAACAAAGGAGTGCACTAACAAATAGGGTCCGGGTAAGAGAAAATGGGAATAAGACAAATAGGGCCATAGTACAAAAAAATGTTAAGATGTCTAAAAATGTTAAAAAGACAAACCTAAAGGCACTGTATCTGAATGCAGGAAGCATTCGTAATAAGGTAGATGAATTAACAGTGCAAATAGATGTAAATGGATACGATATAAATAGATAAGGGAGAACCAGTGGATGTGGTGTATTTGGACTTTCAGAAGGCTTTCGATAAGGTCCCGCATAAGAGATTAGCGTGTAAAGTTAGGGCACATGGGATTGGGGGCAAGGTATTGACTTGGATAGAGAACTGGCTGGCAGACAGAAAGCAAAGAGTTGGAATAAATGGGTCTTTTTCCAAGTGGCAGGCAGTGACTAGTGGGGTACCGCAGGGATCGGTCCTTGGACCCCAGCTATTCACAATATATATTAATGATCTAGACAAGGGAACTAGATGTAATACCTCCAAATTTGCAGACAACACAAAGCTGAGTGGGCATGTGTGCTGTGAGGAGGATGCCGAGAAACTCCAGGATGATTTGGACAGGTTGGGTGATTGGGCAGAAGCATGGCAGATGCAATATAACGTGGATAAATGTCAGGTTATCCACTTTGGTGGCAAAAACAGGAAGACAGATTATTATCTGAATGGCAATAGATTGGGAGAAGGGGAAGTGCAATGAGACCTGGGCGTCCTTGTGCACCAGTTGCTGAAGGTAAGCATGCAGGTGCAGCAGGCGGTTAAGAAGGCAAATGGTATGTTAGCCTTCGTAGCGAGAGGGTTTGAGTACAGGAACAAGGATGTCTTGCTGCAGTTGTACAGGGCCTTGGTGAGACCACATTTTGAGTATTGTGTGCAGTTTTGGTCACCTTATCTGAGGAAGGATGTTCTTGCCATGGAAGGAGTTCAGCGAAGATTCACCAGGCTGATACCTGGGATGGCAAGAATGACGTATGAGGAGAGATTGGGTCGATTGGGCTTGTACTCACTGGAGTTTAGAAGAATGAGAGGGGATCTCATTGAAACTTATAAAATTCTACAGGACTGGACAGACTAGATGCAGGAAGGATGTTCCCGATGGCCGGGGAGTCCAGAACCAGGGGTCACAGTCTAAGGATAAGGGGTAGGCCATTTAGGACAGAAATGAGGAGGAATTTCTTCACCCAGAGAGTGGTGAACCTGTGGAATTCTCTACCACAGAAGGCATTAGAGGCCAATTCATTAAATATATTGAAGAAGGAGTTGGATATATTGCTTAAGGCTAAAGGGATCAAGGGGTATGGGGAGAAAGCAGGGACCGGGTACTGAATTTGGATGATCAGCCATGATCGCATTGAATGGCGGAGCAGGCTCGAGGGGCCGAATGGCCTACTCCTGCTCCTATCTTCTATGTTTCTATAATTGCGATTATGGAGACATGGCTGCAGGGTGACCAAGGCTGGGAGCTGAATATCCAAGGATAGTCGATATTTAGGAAGGACAGGCAAAAGGGAAAAGGAGGTGGGGTGGCGATGTTAGTAAAGGATGAAATCAGAGCAGTAGTGAGAAAGGATATTGGCTCAGAAAATCAAGATGTAGAATCAGTCTGGGTGGAGCTAAGAAGCACCATGGGGCAGAAAACATTGGTGGGAGTTGTCTATATTCCTGGAGTGTGTACAAGATGGTCTTTTAGACCAGGACGTTGAGGAGCCAACTAGGGAACAGGCTATCCTAGATTGGGTATTGTGCAATGAGAAGGAGTTAATTAATAATCTTGTTGTGCAGGGTCCTTTAGGGAAGAGTGACCACAACATTAAAGAATTCTTCATTAAGATGGAAAGTGAAGAATCCAATCCATAACTAGGGTCCTAAATCTAAACAAAGGAAACTATGATAGTATGAGGAGTGAGTTGGCTATGATAGATTGGGGAGCTTCATTAAAAGGCATGACGGTAGATAGGCAATGGCTAACATTTAAGGAACGAATGCATGAATTGCAACAGTTATACATTCCTTTTTGGTGCAAAAACACAAAAGGAAAAGCGGCCCAACTATGGCTAACAAAAGAAATTAAGGATAGTATTAGATCCAAGGAGGAGTCATATAAAGTTGCCAGAAAAAGTAGCAAGCCTGAGGATTGGGAGCAGTTTAGAGTTCAGCAAAAAAGGACCAAGAGATTGATTAAGAGGGGAAAAATAGAGTATGAGAGTAAACTTGCAAGGAACATAAAAGCAGATTGTAAAAGCCTCTACAAGTATGTAAAAAGAAAAAGGTTAGTGAAGACAAATGTAGGTCCCTTACAGTCAGGAATGGGAGAATTTATAATGGGGAACAAAGAAATGGTGAGCAATTAAACAAATACTTTGGTTCTGTCTTCACGGAAGAGGACACAAATAACTTCCCAGAAATGCTAAGGAACCAAGGATCAAGTGAGAAGGAGGAATTAAAGGAAATTAGTATTAGTAAAAAAATAGTGCTGGAGAAATTAATGGGACTAAATCTGATAAATCCCCAGGGCCTGATAATCTGCATCCCAGAGTACTAAAATATAAGAACATAAGAAATAGGAGCAGCAATAGGCCCCTTGGCCCCTCGAGCCTGCTCCGACATTCAATAAGATCATGGCTGATCTAGAGCTCAAACGACTTCCCTGCCCGCTCCCCATAACCCTTCACTCCCTTATCCTGCAAAAATCTGTCTCTCTCCACCTTAAATGTATTTAATGACCCAGCCTCCACGGCTCTCTGGGGCAGAGAATTCCACAGATTTATAACCCTCTGAGAGAAGAAATTCCTCCTCATCTCAGTTCCAAAAAGGTGACCTATTATTCTGAAACTATGCCATGGAAATAGTGGATGCATTGGTTGTCATCTTCCAAAATTCTATAGATTATGGAACAGTTCCTGCAGATTGGAGGGTGGCAAATGTAACCCCACTATTTAAAAAAGGAGGGAGAGAGAAAACAGGGAACTACAGACCGGTTAGCCTAACATCAGTAGTAGGGAAAATTCTAGAGTCTATTATAAAGGATGTGATAACAGGACACTTAGAAAATATCAACGGGATTAGACAAAGTCAATATGGATTTATGAAAGGGAAATCGTGTTTGACAAACCTACTGGAGTTTTTTGAGGATGTAACTGGTAGAATAGATAAGGGAGAACCAGTGGATGTGGTGTATTTGGATTTTCAGAATGCCTTTGCTAAAGTCCCACATAAGAGGTTAGTGTGCAAAATTAAAGCACATGGGATTGGGGGTAATATACTGGCATGAATTGAAAACTGGTTAACAGACAGGAAACAGAAAGTAGGAATAAATGTGTCTTTTTCGGGGTGGCAGGCGGTGACTAGTGGGGTACCGCAGGGATCAGTGCTTGGGCCCCAGCTATTCACAAGATATATCAATGATTTGGATGAGGGAACCAAATGTAATATTTCCAAGTTTGCTGACGACACAAAACTAGGTGGGATTGTGAGTTGTGAGGAGGGTGCAAAGAGGCTTCAAGGCGATTTAGACAAGTTGAGTGAGTGGGCAAATACATGGCAGACGCAGTATAACGTGGAAAAATGTGAAGTTATCCACTTCAGTAGGAAAAACAGAAAGGCAGACTATTATTTAAATGGTGATAGATTGGGAAATGTTGATGTCCAAAGGGACCTGGGTGTCCTTGTACACCAGTCACTGAAAGGAAACATGCAGGTGCAGCAAGCAGTTCGGAAGGCAAATGGTATGTTGGCCTTCATTGCAAGAGGATTTGAGTACAGGAGCAAGGATGGCTTACTACAGTTGTACAGGGCCTTGGTGAGACCACACCTGGAGTACTGTGTGCAGTTTTGGTCTCCTTACCTAAGAAAGGATATACTTGCCATAGAGAGATTGCAGCGAAGGTTCACCAGACTGATTCCTGGGATGGCAGGACTGTCGTATGAGGAGAGATTGGGTCGACTAGGCCTGTATTCACTGGAGTTTAGAAGAATGAGAGGGGAATCTCATTGAAACGTATAAAATTCTGACAGGGCTAGACAGACTGGATGCAGGGGAGGATGTTTCCCCTGGCTGGGGGGTCTAGAACGAGGGGTCACAGTCTCAGGATACAGGGTAGGACATTTAGGACTGAGATGAGGAGACATTTCTTCACTCAGATGGTGGTGAACCTGAGGAATTCTCTACCACAGAAGGCTGTGGAGGCCAAGTCACTGAATACATTTAAGAAGGAGATAGATAGATTTCTAGACACAAAAGGCATCAAGGGGTATGGGGAGAAAGCAGGTAATATGGTATTGAGATAGAGGATCAGCCATGATCATTGAATGGCGGAGCAGGCTCGAAGGGCCGAATGGCCCACTCCTGCTCCTATTTTTCTACGTTTCTATGTTTCTAATCCTGTTTGTGGGTAGCCATAGCTCCTTGACATTCGGCACTACGGTTTGGTCCCTCTCAGGCACTCTGGCCGTTAGTGTGTCTAAGTCATTGGGTCCCGCAGGTCTTCTCCATGTCTCGGGGGTATAACGATTACTCCTTCACCACAGTCCACTCCGCCCCACAAACAGTTATTATCCACTACCACATTGTGAGCCAACATCCAGTCAGAGCCCAGCACTCCCATTCCTGGCTGATCCCATTTCATTAGTATACACGTCCACTTTGTTTGGAGGGGCCCGACCGTGAAGATGAAAGGTTTTGACACGGCCCCTGCCGCTGAGTTACCCGTGAAACCTCCTCAAACATAGGGGGCTCCACTTGACCAGGGCGACGACATCGGGGAGGAACAGATTGTCCCCTCTCTCGCCCTCAATCACAATGTCTACACACGGTCTTCCCCAATCATCGTACCTGAGTGGACACAGGTACTCGGGCTGGGCGCGGCCCCGTCGTGTTCGGGTCCCCCCGCCGTCCTCCCCATGGGCCGCGTGGACCTTTCCTTGAGATGGTTCAAGCTCCTTCATCTGCTGAGCTACATATCTAATGAAATCCTCCTAACGGGTGGTGCTGGGCTGAGATTCTGCCTCTCGTGGGGCAGCCTCAGCCATTTCTTGTTTTGGTGATCTTTTACAGTTACGTGCATAATGTCCCATGACCCCACAGGCAGAGCACATCTTCCCCTGACTCCCCTCTTGTTGCCACTTCCGAGGTGGCCTCTCCTTCATTTCACAGACCTTGCCTTTTGACTTGCTTGTTACTCTGGAGTTCTTTTTATCTACCTGGCACGCCTCGAAACACAGGATCATTCTCCGCAGCACCCTGACCTCAGTATTGGTGATATCTTATGAATATAACAACATAAGAAATAGGAGCTGGAGTCGGCCATTCGGCCCCTCGAGCCTGCTCCGCCATTCAATAAGGTCATGGCTGATCATCGACCTCAACTCCTCTTTCCCGCCCTATCTCCATATCCCTCGATTCCCCTAGAGTCCAAAAATCTATCGATCTTAGCCTTGAATATAGACTGAGCATCCACAGCCCTCTGGGGCAGAGAATTCCAAAGATTCACCGCCCTCTGAGTGAAGAAATTCCTCCTCATCTTAGTCTTAAATGGCCAACCCCTTATCCTGAGACTATGTTCCCTAGTTCTAGACTCTCCAGCCAGGGGAAACAACCTCTCAGCATCTACCCTGTCAATCCCCTTCAGAATCTTGTATGTTTCAATGAGATCACCTCTCATTCTTCTAAACTCCAGAGAGTATCGGCCCATTCCACACAATCTCTCATCATAGGACAGCCCTCTCATCCCAGGAATCAATCTAGTGAACCTTCGTTGCACCGCCTCCAAGGCAAGTGTTGCGTTTGCAAAGATAATCCAGAGGCCTTATGCAGAGCTCAATTCATGTTGCTTTTAATGGCTAATCCAAACACACTCTTACAGGCAAAAGCAATCGAATACCTATATCCAATGTCAGACACAATACAACGATAACAGCACAATCAAACTCCATGTGCTCAGGCCAAGGCAATCGAGTACCTATCACCAATGTCAGACATAACATTTCCTCCCCCCTCACAGAATTTCAAACATGAAATGTAGTGACAAAGTCCTGTTGGTGGCCAGGGTGAGAACGTGTACGGACAGGCCGAGGTGCGGACTGGTGAGGAGCAGGCTGAGGCACAACATCTGCTTGAGGGTTGGCTGGCTGAGCCACATGTGCATCCCGCCACTCTGCGGGTAAGGCTTGGGGGTTAGGTCCGTATAATCCCGCATCAGGGGGTGCTGGCACCTTCCGCAGGCGGCTGGCATGCCACCGAGAGCCGTCACTGAGGCAGAAAGTGGCTGGTCCAAGTTGGCGGCTGATTTGGAGAGGGGAGGACCAGAATGACGCCATCTTATTATTGCGGTGAGGCCTGCGGACTCTGACCCAATCGGAGACTGAGATGTTGGGCGCCTTGGCCCTCTTCGACTGGTCGAAGCGGAGTTTCATCTTCCCCTGCTGTCTAGCGACTGTGGCTTGAGCCGGTGGAGCAGGGCTCTGAGCTAGCGAGGGGCGGAGCTTGCCAAGGGGCAGCATGAGCTCACGGCCTAGCATGAGGGATGCGGGGAGGCTCTGTAGTGCAGCAGTGTGTGGAGGAGGGCCTTGTCAAACGCACACCCCTGGGATAGGTGTGCTCTGAGGCCATTTTTCAGTGTCTGGTTAAAACGCTCCACCCCCCCATTTGACTCGGGGTGGTAGTACGCTGTGCGAATGTGACGGATGCCCTTGCTCTCAAGGTAAGAGGAGAGTTCCGAAGAGACCATTTGGGGCCCATTGTCTGTGGTGATGGCACTTTGGATGCCCCCAGCGAGAGAAGAGGGATTCAAGGATATCGATGATGACCCGAGAGGTGACGGAGCCCACGGCAGTGACCTCTGGC
Organism: Somniosus microcephalus; assembly: GCF_052327205.1. Classification (NCBI taxonomy): domain Eukaryota; kingdom Metazoa; phylum Chordata; class Chondrichthyes; order Squaliformes; family Somniosidae; genus Somniosus; species Somniosus microcephalus. The sequence continues at coordinate 371,917,336 of NC_140989.1, read as the reverse complement.
CATTTTGAGTGCAGGTCATAGGTCACCGCTAGGAACCGTTGATGGTGGGGGACCCCATGGATCTCCCCGCAGATGTCCAGCTGCAGGTGCTCCCAGGGCTGAGAGGGCCAGGCAAGGGGTTGCAGGGGTGGAGGAGCTTGGTGGCCAGTCTTGCCACTTACAAGGCAGGCTGCACAGTCCTTGACCAGGGCCTCGATTTCCCTGTCGATACCCGGACACCACACTAGGTCTCGGCATCGTTGTTTGAGCTTCACTATGCCCAAGTGGCCCTCGTGTGCCATGGATAAAACACGCGCACGAAGGGCACTTGGGACCACAGTACAGAGCCCACGTGCAACACAGGAGTCATTCCAGCAGGAGAGCTCCTCTTTAACTCTGGAGTAGGCAGACAGTTCCTCAGGCACCTTGCGAGGCCAGCCATCTCTGATGAAGGTGCACAGCTGGGAGAGGGCCGGATCCTGTTCAGAGGCCTCTTTGAGCTCCTGGAGAGAGACTGTGGTTTGGAGGGGTGTGTGCAGCATCTGGACGATATTCTGTTCTACATGTTCAAACCCGACGAGTGGGGCTGGGGCAGAGGCAGTGAGGGAGAGCAGATCTGCAACAACATTGTCACGTCCTGGTGTGAACTGGAGACTGAAATTGTATTGGCGGAGGCGGTCCGACCAGCGGTGCAGACGCAGTGATCTGTGGCCCGTGCCGGATGTTGACAGCAGGGCAGTGAGAGCCTGGTGATCGGTTCGCAGGGTGAAGGCACAGCCATACATGTACAGGTGCCACCGCTCACATGCCCAGACGCACGCCAGCGCCTCACGCTTGCCTACTGAGTACTTCTGTTCAGTGGGGCTAAGGGCGCGGGAGGCAAAGGCGATTGGTTTCTCCACTCCATTCTGTATCTGCGATAACGCTGCCCCCACAGCTGCAGCGAACACGTCGCAGGTGACGAGGGTGGGGCTGGCGACGTCAAAGTGAGCCAACACTGGAGGCGACGTGAGCTGCGATTTGAGGAGGCGAACAGCTTCCGTACAGGCTTGTGACCACACCCAGGGCTCATCCTTTCGCAGGAGCTGGCGCAGTGGGGCTGTGGTGGCTGAGTACTGGGGCAAAACCTTCAGGTAGTACCCAGTCATGCCAAGGAAGGAGGCAACCTGTGCTGCAGAGCTGGGTTCCGGGATGCTGTGAATGGCATCCACGTTTGACTGGAGTGGGGATATACCATCAGCCGACAACCGAAACCCCACAAATTCGATCTCTGAAACAGCAAAGACACACTTTTCGCCATTCAGTGTGAGCTTGTGTTTTGCTAGAGCCGTGAAAACTCTGTGAAGGCGTTCGTCATGAGTGGAGGTCGAGGGCCCATGCACGGCGATGTCATCCAGGTAGATGGCCACCCCAGGAATGCCCGCGAGCACAGAGGACATCACCTTTTGGAAGCAGCTGGGGGCCGAGCTAAGTCCAAATGGCATCCTGGTGTACCGAAAGACACCAGCATGTGTCACAAAAGCAGTGAGGTCCCTGCTGCTGGGGTGGAGGGGAACCTGTAGATAGCCCTGTCGAAGGTCCAGTTTCGAGAACAGGATGGAGCCATAGAACTGCGCTGTGAGTTCCTCTGACGTGGGCAGTGGATATTTGTCAGGGATTACGGCCTTATTCACTGCTCGAAGATCGACACAGACGCGTAGACCACCTGACTTTTTCTTTGCGACCACCAGGTTGGAGACCCATGGGGAGGCATCAACTGGTTCGATGATGCCAGCGTCCAGTAGCTGCTTTAGTTCAGCTGTGACCCCGTCACGGAGAGCAAGCGGGATGCGGCGCAGTGGCTGAATGACAGGGGTAACGGTGGAGTCAACCATGGGCTGGTGGGTGAAGGCAGTCAGGCAGCCCAGAATCTCGAAGAGTGCTGGCCATGTTTGGCGCCACGGTGGGGCGACGTGCAGAATCGCAGACCCGCCGGTGTCCAAGAGAGAAAAACCCAGGTCTGTGAAAAGATCCAGTCCCATCAGGTTAGCTCCTTGGCGTGCCACATGAAAACAAAAATCTGGCAAAACTTTTGTTCCATAGCGCACAGTGAGGTTGACTGAGCCCACTAGTCCAATTTTCGAATTACCATACCCGCAAAGGGCAGTGGAGGGCGCAGAGAGTGTCAGGGAGCTGAAAAAACGTTTGAATGTGTCCACATTCAGCAGTGAGACGCTGGCGCCGGTATCCAACAACAGAGGGATGCACACATCATTCAGGTTAATTGTGCATGACTTGAAAGCCACTACTGGCCCAGAGCTCACGTTGTGAATTATAGTGCTTGAGGACTGAGAGTGTTTCATTTGTAGCAACCGGGGAAGAGCGGCAGACATTGGCAAAGTGATTTTGTTTTCCACAATTGCGACAGGCTTGGCCGCGCGCGGGGCAATTCTGCGCTCTGGCAGCATGTGAACATGATCCACTGTTTCCACACTGTTGCCACGGTAGTGCGCGTTGCTGCCGTCGCGCGAGCATTACAGTGTCAGGGCTGTCGGGGCCGAGGGCGCCGTCACTGGGTGTGTGTGCTAGTTTCGCTGCACATTCGGCTGCAGATTCCACTTGAAAGGCAATGTTAACTGCCTGTGACAACGACAGATCATCGGACTCGAGTAACAGTCTTTCACGCACTCTCACGTTGGTGTGCTCTATTAGTTGATCACGCACCATCTCGTCTTGTAGTGCACCGAATTTGCACGAGCTAGCTAACCCCCTCAAATTCGCCACGTATTGATGCACAGACTCGCCGGGAAGTTGGTGACGCTGTCTAAAAATGACTTGCCGCAGGAGGGCATTTTGTGGGACAGAGAAGTGTGTGCTTAACAGAGCCACAGCCACATCATATGTTTGAATTGAGTCTGCTGTGCCTAATGTCCCAAGAACACGCTGGCCCTCCGCTCCCAAGCAATGGGATAACAGTGCCTTTTTCCGTGCTGTACTCACATTTTCTAGTCCGAGAGCGGTGAGGTAGGTTTCAAAGGACTGTAACCAGCGAACCCATGGGATCGGGGGCTCACCGGGTAGTGCGAGGGAGGGAGGAGGTGGTGGAAGAGAGATTTCAGCCATCCTCGTCGCCAAATGTTGTGTTTGCAAAGATAATCCGGAGGCCGTATGCAGAGCTCAATTCATGTTGCTTTTAATGGCTGATCCAAACACACTCTTACAGGCAAAAGCAATCGAATACCTATATCCAATGTCAGACACAGTACAACGATAACAGCACTATCAAACTCCATGTGCTCAGGCCAAGGCAATAGAGTACCTATCACCAATGTCAGACATAACAGCAAGTATATCCTTCCTCAGATAAGGAGACCAAAACTGTGCCCAGTACTCCAGGTGTGGTCTCACCAAGGCCCTGTACAATTGTAGCAAGACTTCCTTACTCTTATACTCCAACCCCCTTTCAATAAAGGCCAACATGCCATTTGCCTTCCTTATTGCTTGCTCTACCTGCACGCTAGCTTTCTGTGTTTCCTGCATGAGGACACCCAAATCTCTGTGAACACCAATATTTGAAAGTTTCTCACCATTTAAAAAATATTGGTCTAGAAATCAGGTTGAGGCGCCAAACTGGCACCAAGTTCGCCTGAGCGCAGGATTTAGCTCAGCGTTCGAACCTTCAGCGATCGTCAGATATTCAGTTTCATTGCCCCTCGAGGGAGACGGGGCGAGGCTCGAGGCGCTCCGCGTCCCTCTTAGGGCGCTGAAACTGAATATCGCAGCACAACGTGCCGCAGCGCCACACGCTGCGGCATGGCACACTGCGGTACTGCAGGCCTTCCTCCCATTGTTAAGGGGGAGGTGCCTGCAACAGCGCGATCCCTGATCGCGAATGCCGGCAAAAGAGCCCGGCACCGAGGAGAAGTGCCGGGCTATCGGGAAACAGCCGGCAATGCCGCGGGGGGGGCGGTCAGGAGGCCGGGGACGGAGGTGCTGGCAGGCGGCCGCCGAAAAAGGCGGCCGCCCTGCACCTCCACCTTAACTTGCACCGCTGCCAGCACAATAAGGCCCCGTGAACCGGGCACGGGTAGCGAACGTCACAACTGCGACGTTCGCAACCAAATATCGTGAACGGGGCACGAATGGGGCGCTGCGCACACCGATGACGTCATTGGTGGTGGCGCAGCGTAAAAGGCTAACGCCACCATTATCGCCCCAACTCATTATCGCGGGAGGCGCAGCCAGTGGCGCTACAGCCACTGCCTGCCTCTTTAGGCGCTAACAAGTGGTGCTACTCACCCAATTTCTCCCCCATTCTGTTTTTCTATTCTTCCTACCAAAGTGAATAACCTCACATTTCCCTACGTCAGTGTTCGCAACCAATGGTTCCGCATTTCTCCTGTGAGGTCTGCCCTTCTTGCCGCCCCTCCCATGGCTGCAGTATAGGTCGGCCATAACCTGTCAACAAAAGGTGCCAGGTGTTCGTTTGGGCCTTGATCCACATCCACCACGGCCTTAAGAGGATCCCCTTTACCCTGTCCCAACACCTGGGCGACCCTCAACGTTAGCACATCCTAAGTGCCCGCTCCCCTTTTATTCTCTGGTGGAAGTCCAGCAAAGACACTGCTGCTTAGGGTAAATAGCAGCTTCTTTTCCTCCTCATCCATTAAAGCGGCCCTCTGTTCTACCTCCAGATAATGCCCTTGAGGGTCCCCTCCCATGGCCAGCTTGTTCATATCACTGAACGTTTCCTTAACTCCTCAGTATTATACAGGACCAGAAACTCCCTCTCTAGCGCCCCCAATGCTCCTTCACCTGCCCCCACGGCCGGTGCCTGGTACCGTTTTTGACCAATCGGGGCCACAGGTGGGGGTCTGACTCCCTCTGGTGGGCTATTCCCAGGTTGTGGGCACCTATCCTGGTGATTTTTGTCTTCCCCTTTGCTATCCCGCAGATCTCCTCCAACCACAGGAGTCATGGCACACACAAGACCCCTCTGGACCTGCAACCTTTCCTCCAGCTCTCCCTAATCTGTTCCTGACATTCAGTGTGATCCCCGGCAGCACTCCACTCCTCCAGAGCCTGTCTCTGAGTGACCCTGAATGCAGCCTTCAGCAGTTAGCTTTCTCTGCTCATTCTGCCCGATCTCTCTGGTTTTGATTTTGATTATTAAAACACTGGCTCTCAAGGTACTGCTCTTTATTACTCCACCTCTCCTTTGCCTTTTCCAACTGTCCCCTAAGCCTTTTCTTACTTTCTCGTTCATCCTCTAATTCCTGTCGAAGCCAGTTTACAACCGCTTCCCTATCACTGGCATTCTTTGCCATCTCTTCCATCTCTTTATTCATCTGAGCCATTTTACACACGTCATTCTTAAACTGCCTCGGGTATGCCATTTGTTATGTTCATTAATAACTAGACATTCTTATTATGAACACAGCTAGCTTCTAGCTAGTTATTTATTCAGTACACGTTCTCTAGGTACAGTATCTGTAGAGGCTTCCATGTGTGCTCCTGTGTGTAGGCTGCCATCTTGACTGTTGCCTTCTGGGTAGCCTAGTGCCTCATGGGTAATGTAGTCTTAAACATACAGCGAGATACAGCTCTACACAGCTCCACCTAGTGTCCACTATAGAATGACATGCTATTGATCACTACATCCCCCTTTCTTTGAAGTTTAACAAAATCAATATCAATCAACTTTCAAGAAAACAATAAAGATAGTATCAGTAACACTTTTGTTAGTGCTCTATAAACATAAACATTTTCAAAACAGTCAACACATTTACAAAGCTTTACATTGTACTCAAAGATTAAGTCTATCAGGCTCTTTTACTTCACGCGTGGATCTTCTCAACACGGGTAAGTCTGATGTGTCTTCATGGGATTGTTCTGGCGGTGAATGACAAGATGCCAGAACAAGATGCGGCATTGTCATCAATCTGGTCTTGAATAGTCTTGTGTTTTTAGGAGGGAACGGCGGTTCCTCCTGAGAATCTGTCCTTCCTCAGTTCTAACACTACCTTGGTCCTACTTCCTCAAGAACTGTAGCTTTCCTGTTCCATGCATCTGGATCCTCAATCCTGACAACATCATCCTTTGTCAATGGTTTTAGAGTTTTGGATGACTTGTCATAGTATGATTTCTGTTTCAGCTTTAACAGTTGAAGTCTCTGTCTCAGTTCCTCACTTTGCTGTTCTTTTGCACAGCAGGGTAGCGTGGTGCGCAACTTGCGACCCATTAGTAGTTCAGCAGGTGAAGAACCACAGTCTAAAGGTGAGGCTCGGTAGCTCAGCAGGGCGAGATAAGGATCAGACTTGCTTTCTGTCGCTTTCTTCAGTAGCTGCTTGAGAACTTGAACACCTTTCTCTGCCTTACCATTTGACTGAGCATACAGAGGACTGGATGTGATGTGCTGAAAGTCATAATGTGCTGCAAACTGTTGCCACTCCTTACAGTTGAAGCACGGACCATTGTCGCTAACGGCAATCCTGGGAATTCCATGTCTGGCGAAGATGGATTTCACATGCATTATGACACTGCTTGCTGTGGTGCTTGAGAGCAGTGCCATCTCAGGATAGTTAGAATAGTAGTCAATCACTATTAGATAGTCTTTACCATTTAAATGAAAAAGGTCCATACCAACCTTTTGCCATGCTGCTGTTGGTATGTCAGCTACTATCATTGGTTCCTTTGCTTGTTTGCTTTGGTGTTTCTGACATGTCTCACATTTGCCTATCATGTTCTCAATGTCCTTATTTATGCCAGGCCAATAAACAGTGTCTCTTGCTCTCCTTTTGCATTTTTCAATTCCGAGGTGTCCCTCATGAATCCTTTTGAGCATGTCTTGACGTAGAGCCTGTGGAATGACTATTCTGTTCTGTTTTAGTAATAGTCCACTTGCGACACTCAATTCTGACCTTAAGTGAAAATATTTTGGACAGGAACCTTTTGGCCAACCATGATGAATGTTCTCTATTACTGTTTGTAATACTGTATCTTTTACTGTTTCTTCTGCTATTTGCTTTGATTTTGTGTCTGACACGGGCAGCGCAGCAGTGACCATACTCACATGAACATCCACGTCTTCTTCAGTAGAGCTCACATGTCTCATTGTGGGTGCTCGGGATAGTGCATCTGCTAACACTATGTATTTGCCTGGTGTGTAGATCAGTTCAAAGTCATATCTTTGCAGCTTCATCATGAGTCGTTGAATCCTTGGAGACATCTCATTCAGGTTTTTTTTAATGATGGCAACCAGAGGGCTGTGGTCTGTCTCAACTGTGAAGGTGGGAAGTCCATATATGTAGCCATGAAACTTTTCTAGTCCAACTACCAAGCCTAGACATTCCTTTTCAATCTGGGCGTATCGACACTCAGTATCAGTCATAGACCTGGAGGCATAGGCAACAGGCTTCTAATCTTCACCATCTGCTTGTAGCAAGACCGCACCTAGGCCATCTTTTGATGCATCCGTTGACACTTTGATTCTTTTGGTTGGGTCAAAGAAGGTGAGTACAGGTGTGGTTGTCAGCACTGTTTTGAGGTTTATCTACTCTTGTTCATGTCTTTCTGTCCATGCAAACTCATTTGTTTTATGTAGCAGGTCTCGCAGACAGGCTGTCTTGGCTGACAAGTTAGGAATGAACTTTCCAATGAAGTTTATCATCCCTATGATGCGTAGCACTCCTTTTTTGTCAGTGGGTCGGGGCATTTTGAGTATGGCGTTTACTTTTTCCATATCTGGCTCTATTCCTTTACCAGATAGATTATCTCCTAGGAAAGTGACTTCCTGGACGCCAAACTGACACTTGGCTTTGTTGAGCTTCAGTCCATTCCGGCGTATGCTCTGTAGCACTTTAGTCAGTCTCTCATTGTGTTCTTTCAGTGTGGAGCCCCAGATGATGATGTCATCAACATAGACCCGAACTCCTTCCAGACCTTCAATTATGTGTTCCATCGCTCTATGAAAGATTTCAGATGCAGATATTATCCCGAAAGGCATTCTGAGGAAACAATACCTGCCAAATGGTGTGTTGAAGGTACAGTATTTGGTGCTCTCTTCATCCAGTTTTAGTTGCCAAAATCCTTGAGGCATCGAGCTTTGTGAAGTATCTGGCACCTGACATTTCACTGGTGATTCCTTCTCGCTTGGGAATCTGATAGTGTTCACGTTTTATGTTTGCATTTAAGTCCTTTGGATCCATGCATATTCTTAGATCATTGTTCTTTTTCTTTACACATACCATGGAGTTAACCCAGTCTGTTGGCTCTTCGACTTTCCTGATGACTCCTAGTGTGGTCATTCTGTCCAGTTCATTCTTGAGCCGGTCACGCAGGGGTGCTGGAACACTTCGTGGAGCATGTACCACTGGCTGAGCATCCTGCTTTAGCTGGATCTTGTAAGTGAATGGTAGAACTCCAAATCCTTTGAACACATCCTGGAAATTATTCACTACAGAATCCACCGAGTCATCTGGTCTGCTTATGGCACAGTTTATACGGTAGACTCTTTTGACCAGTTCTAAGTCCTCACAAGCTTTGTCACCCAGTAGTGAATCAAGCCTTTCAGCCACAACAGAAAACATGAGATGATGCACTTTGTCTTTGACTGTCACTTTAAGTCTGCATACACCTAAGCTATCTATTTTCTGTCCATTATAGTCCTTCAGTAGTACTGACTTTTTCTGTATTTTGGGCTTTTCTTTCGTATTGTTAATGTCACTCATACTGATTAAGTTTGCTTTTGCCCCAGTGTCCAGTTTCAATGTAACTAATGCTCCATTTATCTGCAGTGGGATCATCCATTTGTCCTCTTTTACTGCATTAACTTTATGTTCAGCATTGTCTATTTCTGAGGGCTGCACATTTTCTGTATCTTTTTTGATATCATCACATGACACCATTCCTACAAAAAATGTCTCACTTACATCAGTGTCCTCAATCACATTAACTCGTTGCCCTTTCTTAGTTTTTACTTTTGAAAAGCATTGTTTGGCAAAGTGATTCTTTCCATTACACTTTGTGCACATTTTTTCAAACGCTGGGCATTGTCTTAACTGGTGTTTGTAACCACAGCGTTTACAATTAAAAATTTCATCCTCCGATTGCTTTTCATTTCTGTTCTGTCCACGTTTCTTCCCCTTGTAGGACACAGCACCGACAGCAGCATTATCACTCATTACACTCGCATCATTATTGATTTCACTGAAAGTCTTCGTGTGATTTCGAGCTAGCTCGCTGGCTTTGCATATTTTCACTGCATTTTCCAAATTTAGTTCGGTTTCTCTCAACAGACGTTCCCTGACTTTTTTATCATGAATACCAAACACAATCTGGTCACGAATCATGGATGCTTTGAGCTCAGAGAAATTACATGTCTGTGCTTTCAGTTTCAGATCAGTTATAAAGCTAACAAAAGTCTCATTTTGTTGCTGTGTCCGAGAACGGAAGATGTATCTTTCATACGTCTCATTCTTTTTGGGAGAGCAATGTGCATCAAATTTTTTTAGCACATCTTCTACTTTTTCTCTGTTCTCCGCTGGATTAAATACAAATGTATTAAATACCTCTATCGCCTGTGGGCCTGCAACCGTAAGCAGCAACGCTATCTTCCTTGCGTCTGGCTTCGTACCGAATCCGATGGCTGCAATGTAGAGTTCGAATTGTTGTTTAAAAGTCTGCCAATTGTAGTCGATTTTTTCTGTGAGATTCAAACGCTCTGGTGGCTTCAAATTCTCCATTTCGCTTTTCACAATTTTCAGCAGATCTTCACCACCCTGGTACCATGTTATGTTCATTAATAACTAGACATTCTTATTTTGAACACAGCTAGCTTCTAGCTAGTTATTTATTCAGTACACGTTCTCTAGGTACAGTATCTGTAGAGGCTTCCATGTGTGCTCCTGTGTGCAGGCTGCCATCTTGACTGTTGCCTTCTGGGTAGCCTAGTGCCTCATGGGTAATGTAGTCTTAAACCTACAGCTATATACAGCTCTACACATCTCCACCTCGTGTCCACTATAGAATGACATGCTATTGTTCACTACACCATTAACCAGATGGCCTTTACCATCCCTGGCTGGCATGTGGACCCTCGGGTTCACTGTTCGGTCTCACCCACTGGGTCATCACCATCAACAATGACCCGTACCCACCCCTCCCTCAGGGGTAACTTTACTGTCACATACTTCGTGACTAACTCATCCATCGTCTTTCCCATTGTTTGTCTCTGTTGGCGCGCCAATTAACTCTTACAGGGTACAATCCTGAAGCAGGTGCACGAACAGAGAGACCTGGGGGTATGTGTGCATAAATCGTTGAAGGTGGCAGGGCAGATTGAGAAAGCAGTTAAAAAGGCTTATGGGATCCTGGGCTTCATAAATAGAGGCATAAAGAACAAAAGTGTGGAAGTTATGATGAACCTGTATAAAACATTGGTTTGGCCCCAACTGGAGTATTGTGTCTAATTCTGGGCACCGCACTTTAGGAAGGATGTGAAGGCCTTAGAGAGGGTGCAGAAAAGATTTACAAGAATGGTTCCAGGGATGAGGGACTTCAGTTACATGGATAGACTGGAGAAGCTGGGGTTGTTCTCCTTGGAGCAGAGAAGATTGAGAGGAGATTTGATAGAGGTGTTCAAAATCATGAGGGGTCTGGACAGAGTAGATAGAGAGAAACTGTTCCCATTGGTGGAAGGGTCGAGAACCAGAGGACACAGATTTAAGGTGATTGGCAGAAGAACCAAAGGTGACGTAGGAAGAAACTTTTTTACTTAGCGAGTTGTTGTGATCTGGAATGCACTGCCTGAAAGGGTGGTGGAGGCAGATTCAATCACAGCTTTCAAAAGGGAGTTGGATAAATACCTGAAGAAAATAAATTTGCAGGGCTGTGGGGAAAGGGCGGGGGAGTGGGACTGGCTGAGGTGTTCTTGCAGAGAGCTGGCACGGGCTCGACGGGCTGAATGGCCTCCTTCTGTGCTGTAACCATTCTATCATTCTATGAATCCATTCCATCTCAGCTCATTGAACAAAACTTTAGTAGCAATATTGAAGTTGGGAGCATTGGATGTAAAGTGGTGCTTGTTTCACTGATTGCATTGAGATTCGGAGGTTTGGGACTGTAGGAACCACAGTGAATCATGAGTTGATTTAACTTTATGATCTGATTAAGAAAGGTGCAGATGGAACATTACCCTGGGGTAGGGGGAATCAATAGTTGGCGACGCAGCACTGGGTTAGTTTTTGTCTATCTTGTACTAAGTACCGGCTTCAAACCAAGTCAAGTATTCATTCTCGGGATGTGGGCGTCGCTGGCAAGGCCGGCATTTATTGCCCATCCCTAGTTGCCCTTGAGGAGGTGGTGGTGAGCCGCCGCCTTGACCTGCTGCAGTCCGTGTGGTGAAGGTGCTCCCACAGTGCTGTAGGGAGGGAGTTCCAGGATATCGACCCAGCGACGATGAAAGAACGGCCGATATACTTCCAAATGGGGATGGTGTGTGTGACTCGGAGGGGAACTTGGAGGTGGTGGAGTTCCCATGCGCCTGCTGCCCTTGTCCTTCTAGATGGTGGAGGTCACGATTTAATCAAGGCTTCAATCTCTCTCAATGTGGACGAGTTAATAACAAACAGCCATCAACTCGAGTATGTCTTGTCTCAGTGGAACATTGCAACGGACCTGAGACATGGAGGCTCCAGGAACAACTGATTCCAAGGATAACAATCCCTATGGGAAGTGAAGATGGTGCTGTTTTTTCTACCCACATAATTAACCATTTCTTCATAGTTTCAAATCTAATCTTCGGCACATCTCCGTTTGAACAAAAAGCATCACACTGACCCTGAGCTGGGGTGCTGGGATTCCCAGGTACAGAATGGGCAAAGTGTCTAAAGTTCCTCCACTCACGCTTACAAATGAAAGGTTTAAATTCAATTAAACAGCTGCACTGAAATAGGTGAGAGGAAATTCAGACAATGCATTAAACGTTTGCTATCTAATATGACATCTCATTGAAATCAGCAACTTGCATTTATATAGCATCTTAAAAATAGTAAAATGTCCTAAGACACTTCACAGGAGTGACAAATAAACATAAATTGACACCGAGACATAGAGGAGATATTATGACAGGCTTGGTCCAAGAGGTAGGTTTTAAGGAGCGTCTTAAAGGAGGAGAGAGAGGCGGAGAGGTTTAGGGAGGGAATTCCAGAGCTTAGGGCCCAGGCAGCTGAAGGCACGGCTGCCAATGGTGAACCTTCAGACCTCGGACTTTCTGAGCTTCAGACAGCGGACATTCTGAAATCGATTATTCGGAATGATGGAGTGAATGTTTAAGGTGGTGGATGGGCTGCCAATCAAGTGGGCTGCTTTGTCCTGGATGGTTTGAGCTTCTTGAGTGTTGTTGGAGCTGCACTCATCCAGGCAAGTGGAGAGTATTCCATCACACTCCTTACTTGTGCCTTGTAGATGGTGGAAAGGCTTTGGGGAGAACATAAGAACATAAGAAGTAGGAGCAGGAGTAGACCATACGGCCCCTCGGGCCTGCTACGCCATTCAATAGGATCATGGCTGATCCGAATCTAGACCCATGTCCACTTCCCTGCCCTCTCCCCGAAACCCCTAATTCCCTTATCTGCTAGGAAACTGTCTATCTCCGTTTTAAATTTATTTAATGTTGCAGCTTCCACAGCTCTCTGGGGTAGCAAATTCTATAGATTTACTACCCTCTGAGTGAAGAAGTTTCTCCTCATCTCAGTTTTGAAAGGGCAGCCCCTTATTCTAAGATTATGCCCCCTAGTTCTAGTCTCACCCATCAGTGGAAATATCCTCACCGCATCCACCCGATCAAGCCCTCTCACAATCTTGTATGTTTCAATAAGATCGCCTCTCATTCTTCTGAACTCCAATGAGTAGAGGCCCAACCTACTCAACCTTTCCTCATACGTCAACCCCCTCATCTCCGCAATCAACCGAGTGAACCTTCTCTGAACCGCCTCGAGAGCAAGTATATCTTTTCTTGAATATGGAAACCAAAACTGCACGCAGTATTCCAGGTGTGGCCTCACCAATACCCTATATAACTGCAGCAAGACTTCCCTGTTTTTATACTCCATCCCCCTTGCAATAAAAGCCAAGATTGCATTGGCCTTCCTGATCACCTGCTGCACCTGCATACTAACTTTTTGTGTTTCATGCACCAGGACCCCCAGATCCCTTTGTACTGTAGCACGTTGCAGTTTCTCTCCATTTAGATAACTTGCTCTTTGATTTTTTCTGCCAAAGTGCATAACCTCACACTTTCCAACATTATATTCCATCTGCCAAATCTCTGCCCACTCACTTAGCCTGTCTATGTTCTTTTGCAGGTTTTTTATGTCCTCCTCACTGCTTTCCCTCCCATCTTTGTATCGTCGGCAAACTTGGATATGTTGCACTCGGTCCCTTCCTCCAAATTGTTAATATAGATTGTAAAGATGGTGTGGAGAAGCCGGTGTTGGACTGGGGTGGACAAATGTAAGCAGTCACACAACACCAGGTTATAGTCCAACAGTTTTATTTGAAATCACAAGCTTTCGGAGTGCTGCTCCTTCATCAGGTGAAGTGGAGAGATGCCTATAGACACAGCATATATAGTCAGAGAATAATGCCAGATGATTACAGGTAATCTTTCTAACTGCCCTTTATCACACCTCGGCAGAGAGATAATCACAGCAATCAAAGGTGTGAATGGTGTCCAAACAGGTTAGTCAGGAAAACATTACATCAAAGAACAATGAAGTGGGGTCACAAGGGGTCAAATGTTGCAGATGCTGGGGTCTGTATGAAAAACAAAAAACAGACAAAGAAACATTTTTTTTTGCTGGAAATCACAGCAGGTCCGGCCGCATCTGTGTAGAGAGAACAAGCCAATGACGACTCGAGTCTGGGTGACCCTACGTCAGGTGGGGTTACATGTAGCGTGACATGAACCCAAGATCCTGGTTGAGGCCGTCCTCATGAGTGCGGAACTTGGCTATCAGTTTCTGCTCGACGATTTTGTGTTGTCGTGTGTCTCGAAGGCTGCCTTGGAGAATGCTTACCCGAAGATCGGAGGCTGAATGTCCTTGACTGCTGAAGTGTTCCCCGACTGGGAGGGAACACTCCTGCCTGGTGATTGTTGCGCGGTGTCCGTTCATCCATTGTCGCAGTGTCTGCATGGTATCGCAGATGTACCATGCTCCGGGGCATCCTTTCCTGCAATGTATGAGGTAGACAACGTTGGCCGAGTCACATGAGTATGTACCATGTACCTGGTGGGTGGTGTCCTCATGTGTGATGATGATATCTGTGTTGATGATCTGGCATGTCTTGCAGAGGTTGCCGTGGCAGGGTTGTGTGGTGTCGTGGTCGTTGTTCTCCTGAAAGCTGGGTAATTTGCTGCAGACAATGGTCTGTTTGAGGTTAGGCGGCTGTTTGAAGGCGAGTAGTGGAGGCATGGGGATGGCCTTAGCGAGGTGTTCGTCATCATCAATGACATGTTGAAGGCTGCGAAGAACATGGCGTAGTTTCTCCGCTCCGGGGAAGTACTGGATGACGAAGGGTACTCTGTTGGTTGTGTCCCGTGTTTGTCTTCTGAGGAGGTCTATGCGATTTTTCGCTGTGGCCCGTCGGAACTGTCGATCGACGAGTCGAGCATCATACCCCGTTCTTACGAGGGCGTCTTTCAGCGTCTGTAGGTGTCCATCGCGTTCCTCCTCATCTGAGCAGATCCTGTGTATTCGCAGGGCTTGTCCATAGGGGATGGCTTCTTTAACGTGGTTAGGGTGGAAGCTGGAGAAGTGGAGCATCCTGAGGTTGTCCGTGGGCTTGCGGTAGAGTGAAGTGCTGAGGTGTCCGTCTTTGATGGATATTCGTGTGTCCAAAAATGAAACCGATTCTGAGGAGTAGTCCATGGTGAGTTTGATGGTGGGATGGAACTTGTTGATGTTATCGTGTCGTCTTTTCAGTGATTCTTCGCCGTGGGTCCATAGGAAGAAAATGTCGTCGATGTATCTGGTCTATAGCGTTGGTTGGAGGTCCTGTGCAGCGAAGAAGTCTTGCTCGAACTTGTGCATGAAGATGTTGGCGTATTGGGGTGCGAATTTGGTCCCCATGGCTGTTCCGTGTGTTTGGGTAAAGAACTGGTTGTCGAAGGTGAAGACATTGTGGTGAAGGATGAAGCGGATGAGTTGTAGGATGGATTCATCAGGAGAATGAGGCTCCGGGAATTCTTCCACAAATCCCAAGATGTCAGCAGCGAACCCAATGAGACAACCAATGATCCGGAACAGCAGACAGAGGGATCCGCAGTGCAGCAACCGAAGATGAAAGAGTCAAATTGGACCCCTCCGGAGGGTCGCTGCCCTAAGCTTGACATGTATGCTCAAGCTGTCAGGAGATGCATCAACGCCAGATTCATCAGCCGCACTCACAAGACAGTCCAGAATGTCACCCGAGCACAACGCAACACCATCCACGCTCTAAAGACCAACCGCAACATCGTCATCAAACCAGCAGACAAAGGAGGAGCCATCGTCATACAGAACAGAACGGACTATTGCAAAGAAGCATACCGACAACTGGACAACCAGGAACACTACAGACAGTTACCCGCAGATCCTACCAAAGAACACACCTGCCAACTCAACAGACTGATCAAGACCTTCGATCCAGACCTTCAAAGCATCCTACGCGCTGTAATCCCACGTACTCCCCGCGTGGGAGACTTCTACTGCCTCCCAAAAATACACAAAGCCAACATAACCGGACGTCCTATTGCATCAGGCAACGGAACCCTGTGTGAGAACCTCTCTGGATACGTCGAGGGCATCCTGAAACCCATCGTACAGGGAACCCCCAGCTTCTGTCGCGACACTACAGACTTCTTACAGAAACTCAGCACCCACAGACCAGTTGAACCAGGAACACTCCTCGCCACGATGGACATCTCGGCACTCTACACCAGTATCCCCCACGATGACGGCATCGCTGCGACAGCCTCAGTACTCAACACCGACAACAGCCAATCTCCAGATGCCATCCTACAACTCATCCGCTTCATCCTTGACCACAATGTCTTCACCTTTGACAAACAGTTCTTTACCCAAACGCATGGAACAACCATGGGGACCAAATTCACACCCCAATACGCCAACATCTTCATGCACAAGTTCGAGCAAGACTTCTTCGCTGCACAGGACCTCCAACCAACGCTATACACCAGATACATTGATGACATTTTCCTCCTATGGACCCACGGTGAAGAATCACTGAAAAGACTACACGATAACATCAACAAGTTCCATCCCACCATCAAACTCACCATGGACTACTCCTCAGAATTGGTTTCATTCTTGGACACACGAATCTCCTTCAAAGACGGACACCTCAGCACTTCACTCTACCGCAAGCCCACGGACAACCTCAGGATGCTCCACTCCTCCAGCTTCCACCCTAACCATGTTAAAGAAGCCATCCCCAATGGACAAGCCCTGCGAATACACAGGATCTGCTCAGATGAGGAGGAACACGATGGACACCTACAGACGCTGAAAGACGCCCTCGTAAGAACGGGGTATGACGCTCGACTCGTCGATCGACAGTTCCGACGGGCCACAGCAAAAAATCTCATAGACCTCCTCAGAAGGCAAACACGGGACACAACCAACAGAGTACCCTTCGTCGTCCAGTACTTCCCCGGAGCAGAGAAACTACGCCATGTTCTTCGCAGCCTTCAACGTGTCATCGATGACGACGAGCACCTCGCTAAGGCCATCCCCATGCCGCCACTACTCGCCTTCAAACAGCCGCCTAACCTCAAACAGACCATCGTTCGCAACAAATTACCCAGCTTTCAGGAGAACAGCGACCACGACACCACACAACCCTGCCACGGCAACCTCTGCAAGACATGCCAGATCATCAACACAGATACCATCATCACACGTGAGGACACCACCCACCAGGTACATGGTACATACTCATGTGACTCGGCCAATGTTGTCTACCTCATAGGTTGCAGGAAAGGATGTCCCGGAGCATGGTACATCGGCGAGACCATGCAGACACTGCGGCAACGGATGAACGGACACCGCGCAACAATCACCAGGCAGGAGTGTTCCCTCCCAGTCAGGGAACACTTCAGCAGTCAAGGACATTCAGCCTTCGATCTTCAGGTAAGCATTCTCCAAGGCGGCCTTCGAGACACACGACAACGCAAAACCGTCGAGCAGAAACTGATAGCCAAGTTCCGCACTCATGAGGACGGCCTCAACCGGGATCTTGGGTTCATGTCACGCTACATGTAACCCCACCTGACGTAGGGTCATCCAGACTCGAGTCGTTGTTGGCTTGTTCTCTCTACATAGATGCGGCCGGACCTGCTGTGATTTCCAGCAAAAAAAATGTTTTTTTGTCTGTTTTTTGTTTTTCATTCAGACCCCAGCATCTGCAGCATTTGACCCCTTGTGACCCCACCTCATTGTTCTTTGATGTAATGTTTTCCTGACTAACCTGTTTGGACACCATTCACACCTTGATTGCTGTGATTATCTCTGCCGAGGTGTGATAAATGGCAGTTAGAAAGATTACCTGTAATCATCTGGCATTATTCTCTGACTATATAAGCTGTGTCTTTATGCATCTCTCCACTTCACTTGATGAAGGAGCAGCGCTCCGAAAGCTTGTGATTTCAAATAAAACTGTTGGACTATAACCTGGTGTTGTGTGACTTCTTACATTGTAAAGAGTTGGGGTCCCAGCACTGACCCCTGCGGAACACCACTAGTTACTGATTGCCAGCCCGAGAACGAACCATTTATCCCAACTCTTTGTTTTCTGTTAGATAGCCAATCTTCCACCCATGCCAGTATATTACCCCCAATCCCGTGATTTTTTTAGCTTGATCAGTAATCTTTTGTGTGGAACCTTGTCAAATGCCTTTTGGAAGTCCAAATACACTACATGCACTGGTTCCCCTTTATCCACCCTGTATGTTACGTCCTCAAAGAATTCGAGCAAATTTGTCAAACATGACTTCCCCTTCATAAAACCATGCTGACTCTGTCCTATTAAATTATGTTTATCCAAATGCTCTGTTACTGTTTCCTTAATAATGGACTCCAACATTTTGCCAACCACAGATGTTAGGCTAACTGGTCTATAGATTCCAGCTTTTTGTCTACTTCCCTTCTTAAATAAGGGTGTTACATTAGCAGTTTTCCAATCTGCCGGGACCTTTCCTGAGTCCAGGGAGTTTTGGAAAATAATCACCAATGCATCCACAATCCCTACCGCCACTTCTCTCAAGACCCTAGGATGTAGGCCATCAGGTCCGGGGGATTTATCCGCCTTGAGTCCCATTATTTTACCGAGTACCATCTCCTTAGTGATTTTAATCGTGTTTAGCTCCTCCCCCCCCCATTGCCCCCTGTTTGTCCAGTGTTGGGATATTTTTAGTGTCCTCTACTGTAAAGACTGATACAAAATATTTGTTCAGCATCTTTGCCATCTCCATGTTCCCCACCACTAGTTTCCCGGTCTCATCCTCTAAGGGACCAACGTCCACTTTAGCCACCCTTTTTCTTTTTATATAGCTGTAGAAACTCTTGCTATCTGTTTTTATATTTTTTGCCAGTTTACTTTCATAATCGATCTTCCCTTTCTTAATTAATCTTTTAGTTATTTTAAATGCTTCCCAATCTTCTATCCTTCCACTAGATTTGGCTACTTTAAATGCCCTTGTTTTCAGTCGGATACTATCCTTTATTACTTTACTAAGCCACGGATGGCTGTCTTTTCTTTTACTCCCCTTTTTCCTCAGTGGAATATATTTATCTTGAAAGATGTGAAATATCTCCTTGAATGTAGACCACTGCTCTTGTACCGTCTTACACTTTAATCTGTTTTCCCAGTGCACTTTAGTCAATTCTACTCTCATGCCTTCATAGTCTCCTTTATTTAAGCTCAGTACGCTGGTTTGAGATCCAACTCTCTCGCCCTCAAACTGAATTTGGAATTCAACCATGTTATGGTCACTCATTCCAAGGGGATCCTTTACTAGGACATTTTTATTAATCCTGTCTCATTACACAGGACCAGATCTAAGAGTCAGGAGGTGAGACACTAGCTGCAGAATACCCAGCCTCTGACCTGCTCTTGTAGCCACAGTATTTATGAGCTTGCTCTAGTTGGGTTCTGCTTCGAGTTGGCGCTGTCTTAAAGGGTGCACTAAGCAGACAAACCCTCTCTCCCCCCCTGCAGACACAGGCCGCGATCCCCACCCTCGCCCTCTCTCCCCCTCCAGACACAGGCCGCGATCCCCACCCTTGCCCTCTCTCTCCCTGCAGACACAGGCCGCGATCCCCACCCTCGCCCTCTCTCCCTCCCCCTGTAGACACAGGCCGCGATCCCCACCCTCGCCCTCTCTCTCTCCCCCTGTAGACACAGGCCACGATCCCCACCCTCGCCCTCTCTCTCCCCCCAGACACAGGCCGCGATCCCCACCCTCGCCCTCTCTCTCCCCCTGTAGACACAGGCCGCGATCCCCACCCTCGCCCTCTCTCTCCCCCTGTAGACACAGGCCGCGATCCCCACCCTCGCCCTCTCTCTCCCCCTGTAGACACAGGCCGCGATCCCCACCCTCGCCCTCTCTCTCCCCCCAGACACAGGCCGCGATCCCCACCCTCGCCCTCTCTCTCCCCCCAGACACAGGCCGCGATCCCCACCCTCGCCCTCTCTCTCCCCCTGTAGACACAGGCCGCGATCCCCACCCTTGCCCTCTCTCTCCCCCTGCAGACACAGGCCGCGATCCCCACCCTCGCCCTCTCTCTCCCCCCAGACACAGGCCGCGATCCCCACCCTCGCCCTCTCTCTCCCCCTGTAGACACAGGCCGCGATCCCCACCCTCGCCCTCTCTCTCCCTGTAGACACAGGCCGCGATCCCCACCCTCGCCCTCTCTCTCCCCCTGTAGACACAGGCCATGATCCCCACCCTCGCCCTCTCTCTCCCCCCAGACACAGGCCGCGATCCCCACCCTCGCCCTCTCTCTCACTGTAGACACAGGCGCGATCCCCACCCTCGCCCTCTCTCTCCCCCCAGACACAGGCCGCGATCCCCACCCTCGCCCTCTCTCTCTCCCCCTGTAGACACAAGTCGCGATCCCCACCCTCGCCCTCTCTCTCCCCCCAGACACAGCCCGCGATCCCCACCCTCGCCCTCTCTCTCCCCCTGTAGACACAGGCCGCGATCCCCACCCTCGCCCTCTCTCTCCCCCCAGACACAGGCCGCGACCCCCACCCTCGCCCTCTCTCTCCCCCCAGACACAGGCCGCGATCCCCACCCTCGCCCTCTCTCTCTCCCCCTGTAGACACAGGCCGCGATCCGCACCCTCGCCCTCTCTCTCTCCCCCTGCAGACACAGGCCGCGATCCCCACCCTCGCCCTCTCTCCCCCTGTAGACACAGGCCGCGATCCCCACCCTCGCCCTCTCTCTCTCCCTGTAGACACAGGCCGCGATCCCCACCCTCGCCCTCTCTCTCCCTGCAGACACAGGCCGCGATCCCCACCCTCGCCCTCTCTCTCCCTGCAGACAAAGGCCGCGATCCCCACCCTCGCCCTCTCTCTCCCCCTGTAGACACAGGCCGCGATCCCCACCCTCGCCCTCTCTCTCCCCCCAGACACAGGCCGCGATCCCCACCCTCGCCCTCTCTCCCCCTGTAGACACAGGCCGCGATCCCCACCCTCGCCCTCTCTCTCCCCCTGTAGACACAGGCCGCGATCCCCACCCTCGCCCTCTCTCCCCCCAGACACAGGCCGCGATCCCCACCCTCGCCCTCTCTCTCCCCCTGCAGACACAGGCCGCGATCCCCACCCTCGCCCTCTCCCCCTGTAGACACAGGCCGCGATCCCCACCCTCGCCCTCTCTTCCCCCCAGACACAGGCCGCGATCCCCACCCTCGCCCTCTCTTCCCCCCAGACACAGGCCGCGATCCCCACCCTCGCCCTCTCTCTCCCCCTGTAGACACAGGCCACGATCCCCACCCTCGCCCTCTCTCTCCCCCCAGACACAGGCCGCGATCCCCACCCTCGCCCTCTCTCTCCCCCTGTAGACACAGGCCGCGATCCGCACCCTCGCCCTCTCTCTCCCCCTGTAGACACAGGCCGCGATCCCCACCCTCGCCCTCTCTCTCCCCCTGTAGACACAGGCCGCGATCCCCACCCTCGCCCTCTCTCCCCTCAGACACAGGCCGCGATCCCCACCCTCGCCCTCTCTCTCCCCCCAGACACAGGCCGCGATCCCCACCCTCGCCCTCTCTCTCCCCCTGTAGACACAGGCCGCGATCCCCACCCTCGCCCTCTCCCCCTGTAGACACAGGCCGCGATCCCCACCCTCGCCCTCTCTTCCCCCCAGACACAGGCCGCGATCCCCACCCTCGCCCTCTCTCTCCCCCCAGACACAGGCCGCGATCCCCACCCTCGCCCTCTCTCTCCCCCTGTAGACACAGGCCACGATCCCCACCCTCGCCCTCTCTCTCCCCCCAGACACAGGCCGCGATCCCCACCCTCGCCCTCTCTCTCCCCCTGTAGACACAGGCCGCGATCCGCACCCTCGCCCTCTCTCTCCCCCTGTAGACACAGGCCGCGATCCCCACCCTCGCCCTCTCTCTCCCCCTGTAGACACAGGCCGCGATCCCCACCCTCGCCCTCTCTCCCCCCAGACACAGGCCGCGATCCCCACCCTCGCCCTCTCTCTCCCCCCAGACACAGGCCGCGATCCCCACCCTCGCCCTCTCTCTCCCCCTGTAGACACAGGCCGCGATCCCCACCCTCGCCCTCTCTCTCCCCCTGTAGACACAGGCCGCGATCCCCACCCTCGCCCTCTCTCTCCCCCTGTAGACACAGGCCGCGATCCCCACCCTCGCCCTCTCTCTCCCCCCAGACACAGGCCGCGATCCCCACCCTCGCCCTCTCTATCCCCCTGTAGACACAGGCCGCGATCCCCACCCTCGCCCTCTCTCCCCCTCCAGACACAGGCCGCGATCCCCACCCTCACCCTCTCTATCCCCCTGTAGACACAGGCCGCGATCCCCACCCTCGCCCTCTCTCCCCCTCCAGACACAGGCCGCGATCCCCACCCTCACCCTCTCTCTCTCCCTGTAGACACAGGCCGCGATCCCCACCCTCGCCCTCTCTCCCCCTCCAGACACAGGCCGCGATCCCCACCCTCGCCCTCTCTCCCCCTGTAGACACAGGCCGCGATCCCCACCCTCGCCCTCTCTCCCCCTGCAGACACAGGCCGCGATCCCCACCCTCGCTCTCTCTCTCTCCCTGTAGACACAGGCCGCGATTCCCACCCTCGCCCTCTCTCTCTCCCCAGACACAGGCCGCGATCCCCACCCTCGCCCTCTCTCTCCCCCTGTAGACACAGGCCGCGATCCCCACCCTCGCCCTCTCTCCCCCTGCAGACACAGGCCGCGATACCCACCCTCGCCCTCTCTCTCTCTCACTGCAGACACAGGCCGCGATCCCCACCCTCGCCCTCTCTCTCCCCCCAGACACAGGCCGCGATCCCCACCCTCGCCCTCTCTCTCCCCCCAGACACAGGCCGCGATCCCCACCCTCGCCCTCTCTCTCTCCCTGTAGACACAGGCCGCGATCCCCACCCTCGCCCTCTCTCTCACTGCAGACACAGGCCGCGATCCCCACCCTCGCCCTCTCTCTCCCCCCAGACACAGGCCGCGATCCCCACCCTCGCCCTCTCTCTCCCCCCAGACACAGGCCGCGATCCCCACCCTCGCCCTCTCTCACTGCAGACACAGGCCGCGATCCCCACCCTCGCCCTCTCTCTCCCTGTAGACACAGGCCACGATCCCCACCCTCGCCCTCTCTCTCCCCCCAGACACAGGCCGCGATCCCCACCCTCGCCCTCTCTCTCTCTCACTGCAGACACAGGCCGCGATCCCCACCCTCGCCCTCTCTCTCCCTGTAGACACAGGCCGCGATCCCCACCCTCGCCCTCTCTCTCCCCCTGTAGACACAGGCCGCGATCCCCACCCTCGCCCTCTCTCTCCCCCCAGACACAGGCCGCGATCCCCACCCTCACCCTCTCTCTCCCCCTGTAGACACAGTCCGCGATCCCACCCTCGCCCTCTCTCTCTCCCCAGACACAGGCCGCGATCCCCACCCTCACCCTCTCTCTCCCCCTGTAGACACAGGCCGCGATCCCACCCTCGCCCTCTCTCTCTCCCCAGACACAGGCCGCGATCCCCACCCTCGCCCTCTCTCCCCCTGTAGACACAGGCCGCGATCCCCACCCTCGCCCTCTCTCTCCCCCTGCAGACACAGGCCGCGAACCCCACCCTCGCCCTCTCTCTCCCCCCAGACACAGGCCGCGATCCCCACCCTCGCCCTCTCTCTCTCCCCCTGTAGACACAGGCCGCGATCCCCACCCTCGCCCTCTCTCTCCCCCTGTAGACACAGGCCGCGATCCCCACCCTCGCCCTCTCTCTCTCCCCCTGTAGACACAGGCCGCGATCCCCACCCTCGCCCTCTCTCTCCCCCCAGACACAGGCCGCGATCCCCACCCTCGCCCTCTCTCTCTCCCCCTGTAGACACAGGCCGCGATCCCCACCCTCGCCCTCTCTCTCTCCCCCTGTAGACACAGGCCGCGATCCCCACCCTCGCCCTCTCTCCCCCTGCAGACACAGGCCGCGATCCCCACCCTCACCCTCTCTCTCTCTCCCCCTGCAGACACAGGCCGCGATCCCCACCCTCGCCCTCTCCCCCTGCAGACACAGGCCGCGATCCCCACCCTCACCCTCTCTCTCCCCCTGCAGACACAGGCCGCGATCCCCACCCTCACCCTCTCTCTCTCCCTGTAGACACAGGCCGCGATCCCCACCCTCGCTCTCTCTTCCAGAAAAGGTTTGCTAATCTCGGGCAACACTGAAGAGGCTGACTCCTGTAATGATATCAGCAAATAGTGATGGTATTTGCCTGTTTGATTATTTATGCCTTACCAGCATATTTGCCTGATTGATTATTTATGCCTGACCAGCAGAGGGCATGTGAGAGACAAGCAGTTTAGTTTTAGTTTCGTTTTCGATGGATCTCTAAGATGGTGTCTCCTGTAATGCTGTTAACTGAGTTGAACACACTTTAGATAGAGAGACATTCTCTTTCATGAATGTGTCGTCATTGAACCCACTTACAAATCAATACAACTCCCAAGAACACGTGCCTGTCGCTAGGGAAAACCCTCCTATGATCTCCGAGAGAGGTGGATGAGAGTTATACTGAAGAAGAATCGATCAAAGTGCCTCGGATTTGGCCATGATGAGCGTGTGTGAAAAGGACTTCTCTTAAAGGGGCCGCTACCTTGTTGAAGGGTAAACCATCCTCAGAGGAAAGAACTATGTCTGGCAAAAAAATTGTTTTTCACCTTTTCATAAGCATAAGACGTTAATCACAACAAGACACTACTGGATTCATGTCACATGACAGTGGGTCTCTCTCTCTCTCTCTCTCTGTATCTCTCTATCTGTGTGTGTCTCTCTGTATCTCTGTATCGCTCTCTCTCTATCTCTCTCTATCTCTCTGTGTCTCTCTATCTCTCTCTATCTCTCTTTATCTCTGTGTCTCTCTGTATCTCTCTGTCTCTCTCTCTATTTCTCTCTCTCTCTATCTCTCTGTCTCTCTCTCTCTCTCTCTCTAACTCTCTGTCTGTCTCTATCTCTCTCTCCCCCCTCCCTCTCGCCAATCGCAGAGAGAATTGCGTTTTCCAAACATAGATGGAGCCTGTTTAATGTTTGCAGCATCTTCACCGGCAGCACCTCCCAAACCTGCAACCTCTACCTAGAATGACAAGGGCAGCAGGCGCATGGAAACACCACCACCACCAAGTTCCCCTCCAAGTCACACACACCATCCTGACTTGGAAATATATCACCGTTCCTTCATCATCGCTGGGTCAAAATCCTGGAGCCCCCTCACTAACAGCACTGTGGGAGCACCTTTCCTGCTTGAAATGATTTGAGTGTCAAACCGCAGTGTGTTACGCTGCACAATCCGGTTAAACTGCCCAGACTTTCAATCGAGAAAAGCTGTGATTTTACTCCTGAACTTTTCACATAGTGACTGGGCAGGAGGGTCGGGAACCAGAGGACACAGAGTGAAGGGAATTGGCAAAAGAACCAGAGGGGAGATGAGGAGAATGTTTTTACAGCGAGTTGTTGTGATCTGGAATGCGCTGCCTGAAAGGGCGGTGGAAGCAGATTCAGTAGGAACTTTCAAAAGGAAATTGGATAAATACTTGAAGGAGAAAGATTAACAGGGTTGTGGGGAAAGAGCAGGGAGTGGGACTAATTGGAGAGCTCTTTCAAAGAGCTGGCACAGGCGCGATGGGCCGAATGACCTCCTCCTGTGAGGTGCTTTATCGGTTTCATTCCGCAATAATCTGTAGCATATTAAGAGGCGGTTTGTTTTTTAATTATTACTCAAGCATTCTTACACAGCAATTCTGTCTGTATAATAATTGCCATGTAGTTTGTTAAAAGCAGATGAGATTTTCTTGGCTATGATGGCTTCATACTGTTTTATGTAAAATATATTCTTAGCAGATTTCACGAGCCTCTGTGTGCTCCCGGTTCACTGCATTTCATGAAGCGAAATGGAAGCAGTGCATTTAGTTCGCAGCTCTGCTCAGCGACTGATGATTTTGTTTCTGTGTCGTCACAGGGTGAGACGGGAGCACTGGGTCCACCTGGGCCTTCAGGAGAAGATGGAGAAAGGGTGAGTCACCATAGCAACATATTCTCTCTGTTCAACCAATCGTCACTCGGAATCTGAGGGCATCTCTTCTGAGCTCCGAACCCTTTCTTGCCCTCCAGTTACCAATCTTGTTGTGTGCCTTGTTTTTTCAGGGAGATGACGGAGAGATCGGACCCCGAGGACTGCCTGGTGAATCTGTAAGTTGCCCATTTTTGGAATAATCTTCTTCAGAACAAATCTTTGAAGGTGGCAGGACAAGTTGAGAAGGCTGTTTAAAAAAAAGCACACGGGATCCTGAGCTTTATAAACAGAGGCAGAGAGGACAAAAACCAGGAGGTGATGTTGAACCTTTATAAATCACTGGTTCGGCCCCAGCTGGAGTATTGTGTCCAATTCTGAGCACCACACTTTAGGAAGGGTGTCAAGGCCTTGGAGAGGGTGCAGAGGAGATTTACTAGAATGGTGCCAGGGATGAGGGACTTCAGTTATGTGGAGAGACTGGAGAAGCTGGGATTGTTCTCCTTAGAGCAGAGAAGGTGAAGGGGAGATTTAATGGAGGTGTTCAAAATCATGAAGGGTTTTGATCAAGTAAATAAGGAGAAACTGTTTCCAGTGGCAGGAGGGTCAGTAACCAGAGGACACAGATTGAAGGGAATTGGCAAAAGAACCAGAGGGGAGATGAGGAGAATGTTTTTACAGCGAGTTGTTGTGATCTGGAATGCGCTGCCTGAAAGGGCGGTGGAAGCAGATTCAATAGGAACTTTCAAAAGGGAATTGGAGAAATACTGGAAGGGGAAAGATTTGCAGGGCTGTGGGGAAAGAGCAGGGAGTGGGACTAATTGGAGAGCTCTTTCAAAGAGCCGGCACAGGCACGATGGGCCGAATGGCCTCCTCCTGGGCTGTGAGATTCAATGAACAGCTTAATTTTTTTCTTCACTTGTGAATGAGGCATGACCTGAATTTGAACCTTTTTGAATTGCTGCCTCACCTCTTTATTTTTGTCAACTTCTCTCTCAAAAAATTACTACCATCGATGTGTGAAGTTGTTGTTTTCTCTCTGAAGGGTGCCAGAGGACTCCTTGGCCCGCGAGGATCTCCAGGCCCACCAGGACAACCCGTACGTTTCATCATTTTGTTTGAAACATTTCTCCTTTGATTTGTTTAAAAACACATTTTCCTAGTAAATGAATTTAAGATAATTGGCAAAAGAACCAGAGGGAGATGAGGAGAATGTTTTTACAGCGAGTTGTTGTGATCTGGAATGCGCTGCCTGAAAGGGCGGTGGAAGCAGATTCAATAGTAACTTTCAAAAGGGAATTGGAGAAATACTTGAAGGGGAAAGATTTGCAGGGTTGTCATAATCATAATCATAATCATAATCAACTTTATTGTCATTGTTAGTGCACAAGTGCAGTACAACGAAATGTAGGCTTGCGGCTCCTGAGAGTGTACATTTAGATTAAGACATAAAAGAGCAGGGAGCGGGACTAATTGGAGAGCTCTTTCAAAGAGCCGGCACAGGCACGATGGGCCGAATGGTGTCCCTCTATTCTGTACTATTCTATTCTATGAAACCCAAATCTTGGCTTTTAATCTGGGACCGTAAATGTTCCAGGCTAGGAGCTCTGAATAAACAATGTTAGAGTGGGGAAGATTCTAGAACCAGAAAAATATGTGTGTATTTAAAGATATCTTTTAATATTTTTTATCTTTTTAGGGTTCTACTGGTTTGGATGGGCCTCAGGGTTCAAAAGGGAACATGGTGAGTGACATGAATCTTGCCATTCATGTAGAAATCACTTATGGAATAATACTGAGTGGCCTGCTGGTGGCGCTGTCCAGGAAGAGTATAAATACTCGGGCACGGGCCCAGCTTGCTCGGGACATTTTGTAAACAGGAACTAGTGAAGGACAACTAGATCTCCATGTTGTAAAACAGTTGATTAAAGCCTTGTTTAATACTCAGACCAAGTGGCGAGTAGTTTTCTTATGTCAGTGAGTATATCTTTATCAGTCGTTATCTGTACTGATTGAACTGATGGGAATTCAGTAGACATCTATTTCATTTATGTGTGTGTGTGTGTACGCGCTTGTATGTGTGTGCGAATGGGTGTGTGTATGTGTGTGTGAAGTGTCTGCGTGTGAGTGTGGAATGTGCATGCGTGCGAGTTAGTGTGAGTGCGAGTGTGTGTGTATTTGTGAGTCTGCGAGTGTGTGTGTGACTGTTACTGAGTGTGAGTGTGTGAGAGTATGTGTGTGCGAGTGTGTGTGACTGTTACTGAGTGTGAGTGTGTGAGAGTATGTGTGTGCGAGTGTGTGTGTGTGTGTGTGACTGTTACTGAGTGTGAGTGTGTGAGAGTATGTGTGTGCGAGTGTGTGTGTGTGTGTGTGAAGTGTCTGCGTGTGAGTGTGGAATGTGCATGCGTGCGAGTTAGTGTGAGTGCGAGTGTGTGTATGTATTTGTGAGTCTGTGTGAGTGTAAGAGTGTGTGTATGTATTTGTGAGTGTGTGAGTGTAAGAGTGTGTGTGTGTGTGTGTGTGTGACTGTTACTGAGTGTGAGTGTGTGTGTGAGTGTGTGTGTGAGAGTGTGAGAAAGACTTTGTGTGTGTGTGTGGGATTGTGAGTGTGTGTGTGAGAGTGTGTGTGTGAGCGTGTGTGTGAGAGTGTGAGTGTGAGAGAGTGTGTGTGTGAGTGAGAGTGTGTGTGAGTGTGAGTGTGCGAGCGTGTGTGTGAGCGTGTGTGTGAGCGTGTGTGTGAGTGTGTGAGAGTGTGTGTGTGAGTGTGAGTGTGTGAGTGTGAGTGTGTGAGAGTGTGTGTGTGAGTGTGTGTGAGAGAGTGTGTGAGTGTGAGTGAGAGTGTGTGTGAGAGTGTGAGTGTGTGAGAGCGTGTGTGTGAGCGTGTGTGTGTCAGCGTGTGAGAGTGTGTGTGTGTGTGTGTGTGAGAGTGTGAGAGTGTGTGTGAGAGTGTGTGTGAGAGTGTGTGTGAGAGAGAGTGTGTGTGCGAGAGTGTGTGAATGTGAGTGTGTTGGTGTGTGTGTAATGGGGGATTGTGAGTGTGTGTGTGTGTGAGAAAGACTTTGTGTGTGTGTGGGATTGTGAGTGTGTGTGTGTCGTTGTATCTAAATAGTAAAACAAAATTGTGATAAATAAACAGGGTCTCCCTCCCTGCACTGGGACTATTGGAAGAAGGAAGCTTCTCTCGAGGTTTAATGCTCGACTTTCTCTTTCCAATCTACAGGGGCCTCAAGGAGAGCCCGGGCCTGCCGGACAGCAGGGCATCCCAGGACCACAAGTAAGTTTACGGCTGGGGAGGTGGAGGTTTGTAATCAAGCGTCACGGGGTGAGAGAGGGTGGAGCTGGGGTGGGAGAAGGAGGGGACAGGGAGGGGGTGAGGAGATTGGGACAGAGGGAGGAGGGATGCGAGGGGATGGAGATGGGGTGAGGAGGGAGGGGATGGGGACTGGGAGGGTGAGGGAGGGAGGAGGGATGTGAGGGGATGGGGATTGGGAGGGTGAGGGAGGGAGGAGGGGAGATGGGGTTGGGGAGGAGGTTGGGGAATGGACGGAGATGGGGATTGGGGTTAGAGAGGCGAGGGGGCAGGGATGAGGAGGGAGGAGGAGTGGTGTGGAGAGGAGAGGGTGAAGGGGGAGATGGGGAGGTGGAGGAGGTTGGAGAAGGGACAGAGATGGTGTGGGAAACTGGGTGGGGAAGGGAGGGTAGAGGAGAGGAGAGGTTGAACGAGGGGAGGGGGAGGGAGATGGGGTGGGGAGGGTAGGGGGAGGGGAGGGGAAGGGGTGGGGGAGGGTAGTGGGGGAGATGGGATGGGGGAGGGGAGGGCGAGGGGAGGGGTGGGTGAGGGGAGAAGGGTTGCGGAGGGGTGGGGGAGGGAGATCGCAGTGAGGGAGGGGAGCGGGGGGATGGGGAGGGGAGGGTAGTGGTGGGATGGGGGAGGGCGAGGGTGGGGCGAGCGGAGGGGGAGGGTAGGGGGGAGATGGGGTGGGAGGAGGGGAGGGATGGGGGAGTGGGGGAAGAGGAGGGGTGGGGGGAGGGGAGGGGGAGGCGTGGGGAGAAGGGGGGTGGGGTGAGGGGAGGGGTTGGGAGAAGGCGGGGTGGGGGGAGGGCGAGGGTGAGAGTGGGAGGGGAGGGAGGGAGGGGAGATGGGGCGGGGAGGAGAGGGATTGGGTTAGGGGAGTGAGGGAGGAGGCGGGGAGGGGTGGGGGAGGGGGAAATCTCTCAGTCGTGTTTGGAATATTAGTAACAAATATCCCACCTGGAGGGATTTGTGTGAAGGATTGGATTTCTCCTGCCGTGCCAACAATCTGCTGGATTCTCTCCCAATGTGACTCGATTTAAACATAAAAATAAGTGAAACAATGGAGATTATTGAGACTGGCTGCCTTCCAGTGCGCACCGAGCTCCTTCAGAAGCAAAGCCCACGCCTCATAAACAGAGCCTGCTCTGGAGTGATTGGAAGAGTTTCTCACGTCTCTCTCCTCTCTGTCTCACTCTCTCTCTCTCACTCTCCCCACACAGGGTCTACCCGGGCCTCAAGGTACCATCGGACCTCCCGGAGCTAAGGTAAGTCTTAACTACGAGCACAAACTATTGCAGGACTAATTCTGCCTTGCCGTGACTTTCTGAGAGTTGGAATTTTCCTGCTGCTGTCAGCCCTGTGCCACCTGGAACTTGTCTCGTCTTGTTCTGTTTTACAGGGTCCTCAGGGTAAAGCCGGTCTGTCCGGCCTCGCGGGAGCTGATGGGCCTCCAGTAAGTTGACGGGTCCTTTCACTACACACTTTACAAAGGAAACTTCTTCTCACGCCACATCTGTGGAACACCAGCAGATTTTAAGACCATCCTTTTAAACTGTGCAAACTTTTATCAAACCGTACTTTTATTGTGGCGCAATATCTTAAGAGCTGCTTTGAGAACGTATAAACCTGTTGTTTATTGTCCCGTAGGGCCACCCAGGGAAAGAGGGGCCGTCCGGTGAGAAAGGCTCGCAGGTAACATCGAAACAAAGATTCACATCGCTCGCCCCATCCGGCCCAAATTAATTTTCATTCCGACCCCAGATTTTAACACAAATGGTTTTTATTAATACAACATTGCTGACGTTGCTCTTCATTAATCTATATTTTAGGGATCTACTGGCCCGCAAGGTCCGATTGGCTATCCAGGACCTCGAGGAGTTAAGGTACGTCTGACCAAAGTCTCTCTTTATTTTTAAGCCGCTCAGTTTCTTTGCGATCGGTCGATCTTGCGGTGCTGACTCTGCCTGTGTTTTGAAACAGGGTGCAGATGGAGTTCGTGGCCTCAAAGGGGGAAAGGGTGAAAAGGTAAATCGTCTCGCTTTTTTTTAACGATTAAAATTTATTATTTTTATGACTTTTGTTTCACTTTACCCACCCTGACGTGTCTGGGTGTCTCACTTTCAGGTCAAGCGGCTCAGTTACAAGAAAGAACGGACTCCCATTTCTCCCGCGCCTTCCACCACCTCAGGACGTCCCAAAGCGCTTTACAGCCAATGAAGTAATTTTTGAAATGCAGCCAATTTACGCACAGCAAGCTCCCACAAACAGCAATGTGATAATCACCAGATCATCTGTTTTTCAGTGCTGTTGATTGAGGGATAAATATTGGCCAGGACACCGGGGAGAACTCCCCCCTGCCCTTCTTCCAATAGCGGCCGCAGGATCTTTTACGTTCTCCTGACAGGGCAGACGAGGCCTCGGTTTAATGCTTCATTCAAAAGACGCGCCTCCGACAGTGTGGCGCTCCCTCAGTACTGCCCCTCCAACAGTGCAGCATTCCCTCAGTACTGCCCCTCCGACAGTGCAGCACTCCCTCAGTACTGCCCCTCCGACAGTGCAGCACTCCCTCAGTACTGCCCCTCCGACAGTGCAGCACTCCCTCAGTACTGCCCCTCCGACAGTGCAGCACTCCCTCAGTATTGCCCCACCGACAGTGCAGCGCTCCCTCAGTATTGCCCCACCGACAGTGCAGCGCTCCCTCAGTATTGCCCCACCGACAGTGCAGCACTCCCTCAGTACTGCCTCTCCGACAGTGCAGCACTCCCTCAGTATTGCCCCACCGACAGTGCAGCACTCCCTCAGTACTGCCTCTCCGACAGTGCAGCACTCCCTCAGTACTGCCCCTCCGACAGTGCAGCACTCCCTCAGTATTGCCCCACCGACAGTGCAGCACTCCCTCAGTACTGCCCCTCCGACAGTGCAGCACTCCCTCAGTACTGCCCCTCCGACAGTGCAGCACTCCCTCAGTATTGCCCCACCGACAGTGCAGCACTCCCTCAGTACTGCCTCTCCGACAGTGAAACGCTCCCTCAGTACTGCCCCTCCGACAGTGCAGCTCTCCCTCTGTACTGACCCTCCGACAGAGCAGCACTCACTCTGTACTGACCCCCTGACAGTGCAGCACTCCCTCAGTACCGCCCCTCTGACAGTGCAGCGCTCCCTCTGTACTGACCATCCGACAGTGCAGCACTCCCTCAGTACCGCCAATCCGACAGTGCAGCACTCCCTCAGTACTGCCTCTCCGACAGTGTAATGCTCCCTCAGTACTGCCCCTCCGACAGTACAGCGCTCCCTCTGTATTGACCCTCCGACAGAGCAGCACTCACTCTGTACTGAACCTCTGACCGTGCAGCGCTCCCTCAGTACTGCCCCTCCGACAGTGCAGCGCTCCCTTAGTACTGACCCTCCGACAGTGCAGCACTCCCTCAGTACTGCTTCTCCGACAGTGCAGCGCTCCCTCAGTACTGCCCCTCCGACAGTGCAGCGCTCCCTCAGTACTGCCCCTCTGACAGTGCAGCAATCCCTCAGTACTGCCCCTCCGACAGTGCAGCGCTCCCTCTGTACTGCCCCTCCGACAGTGCAGCGCTCCCTCAGTACTGCTCCTCCGACAGTGCAGCGCTCCCTCTGTACTGCTCCTCCGACAGTGCAGCGCTCCCTCAGTACTGCCCCTCCGACAGTGCAGCGCTCACTCAGTACTGCAAAAAGGAGATCAGAGTTAAGGATGGGCAAGGGCCATGGAGGGATGTGAAAGCAAGGATGAGAATTTTAAAATCGAGGTGTTGCTGGACCATGAGCCAATGTAGGTCAGTGAGCACAGAGGGTGATGGGTGAACGGGACTGGGTGCGGGTTAGGACACGGGGCAGTGAGCACAGGGGGTGATGGGTGAACGGGACTCGGTGCGGGTTAGGACACGGGGCAGTGAGCACAGGGGGTGATGGGTGAACGGGACTGGGTGTGAGTTAGGACACGGGGCAGTGAGCACAGGGGGTGATGGGTGAACGGGACTGGGTGTGAGTTAGGACACGGGGCAGTGAGTACAGGGGTGATGGGTGAACGGGACTGGGTGTGAGTTAGGACACGGGGCAGTGAGCACAGGGGGTGATGGGTGAACGGGACTGGGTGTGAGTTAGGACACGGGGCAGTGAGCACAGGGGGTGATGGGTGAACGGGACTCGGTGTGAGTTTGGACACGGGGCAGTGAGCACAGGGGGTGATGGGGCAGTGAGCACAGGGGGTGATGGGTGAGCGGGACTCGGTGTGAGTTAGGACACGGGGCAGTGAGCACAGGGGGTGATGGGTGAACGGGACTGGGTGTGAGTTAGGACACGGGGCAGTGAGCACAGGGGGTGATGGGTGAACGGGACTGGGTGTGAGTTAGGACACGGGGCAGTGAGTACAGGGGTGATGGGTGAACGGGACTGGGTGTGAGTTAGGACACGGGGCAGTGAGCACAGGGGGTGATGGGTGAACGGGACTGGGTGTGAGTTAGGACACGGGGCAGTGAGCACAGGGGGTGATGGGTGAACGGGGCTCAGTGTGAGTTAGGACACGGGGCAGTGAGCACAGGGGGTGATGGGTGAACGGGACTGGGTGTGAGTTAGGACACGGGCAGTGAGCACAGGGGGTGATGGGTGAACGGGACTGGGTGTGAGTTAGGACACGGGGCAGTGAGCACAGGGGGTGATGGGTGAACGGGACTGGGTGTGAGTTAGGACACGGGGCAGTGAGCACAGGGGGTGATGGGTGAACGGGACTGGGTGTGAGTTAGGACACGGGGCAGTGAGCACAGGGGGTGATGGGTGAACGGGACTGGGTGTGAGTTAGGACATGGGCAGTGAGCACAGGGGGTGATGGGTGAACGGGACTGGGTGTGAGTTGGGACACGGGGCAGTGTGCACAGGGGGTGATGGGTGAACGGGACTGGGTGTGAGTTAGGACACGGGCAGTGAGCATAGGGGGTGATGGGTGAACGGGACTGGGTGTGAGTTAGGATACGGGGCAGTGAGCACAGGGGGTGATGGGTGAATGGGACTGGGTGTGAGTTAGGACACGGGGCAGTGAGCACAGGGGGTGATGGGTGAACGGGACTCAGTGCGGGTTAGGACACGGGGCAGCCAAGTTCTGGATGAGCTGACGTTTAAAGAGGTTGGAAGATGGGAGTCCGGCCAGGAGAGCTTTGGAATAGTCGTGTTGAATTGTATTCGCAAGCATGTTCTTCCAGCAGCCTCTAGGTGGGGATCAGGAGCTGGGATCATGGCTGATTTCCCTCTCCCACATCCACGGCCTTTTGGGTGAGAGAGTTCCTGAAACCCTATTATGTGATAAAGTGCCTCTGTGAGTGCTGTCTTTTGCCTGAGCCATTAAACCGAGACCCTGCGAGCTCTCTCAGGTGGATGTAAAAGATCCCATGGCAGTATTTTGAAGAAGAGCAGGGGGACTCTCCCCAGTGCCTTCGGACAATATTTATCCCTCAACCAGCAGCATGAAATACAGATTCTCCGGTCTTCATCTCATCGCTGTTTGTGGGAGCTTGCTGTGCACAATTGGCTGCCGTGTGTCCTACATTACAACAGTGACCACACTTCAAAAATTCTTCATTGTCTGTAAAGCGCTTTGGGATGTCCTGAGGAGGGGAAAGGCGCCATAGAAATGTGCGTTCTTTATTACCGTAATGCACACGATCAGCTTATTTCCCAGCAGTAATGAATTGAATCTCTCAGATAATCTGTGTTTGTTTAGCCAGGACAGTTAAAAGCTTATATCCTAAATTTGCAGCATCGTGCTAGCTGAACTCACACTGCAAGGTGAGGTTTTCCACGATTTGCGAAGTCAAGCTCCTTGAAGCAGACTTTATTGTGAAGCTCACTGTGTCTGGTCTCTGTTTAATCTCCGACTCGCTGCAGTTTATTTGTGAGTGAATATTTGTTGTGTTTTACATTAAATCCCCTGAAAATAGTCAGCTTCTGACGTGAACATCCTTGATTATTTGAAATAAAAAGAAATCCCCTCTCTCCTTGTGTGAAAATGTTAATGATCTCTCTCTCTCTCAGGGCGAAGATGGGTTTCCGGGGTTTAAAGGTGACATGGGTCTCAAAGGAGAAAGGGTAAGAGATTT
Source organism: Somniosus microcephalus (assembly GCF_052327205.1). Lineage (NCBI taxonomy): Eukaryota > Metazoa > Chordata > Chondrichthyes > Squaliformes > Somniosidae > Somniosus > Somniosus microcephalus. The sequence continues at coordinate 371,882,164 of NC_140989.1, read as the reverse complement.
TCTCAGCTCTCGCCGGTCGCTGCCCAAATAATGTCTTCCCGTGTCGCAGACACATGTCAAGGTGGGAGTGAGGGTTTCTGTTGCTTGAGACAAACTCGTGCTTCACACAATCTGTTCACCTCACCTTTCATTGAGCCAATGATACGTCTCGCTTGTAAAATTAAAGCTCCCGTGTCTTAATCGATTTTGCGCTTTTCAAACACTGGACTTTTGATATTCCATTATCAGCCGTGACTGAAATCCTCTGAGTGCAGAATACCAGGACGGCGGTTCCACGTGAGGTCAGGATCTTCCACGTGAGGTCAGGATCTTCCACGTGAGGTCAGGATCTTCCACGTGAGGTCAGGACCTTCCACGTGAGGTCAGGACCTTCCACCTGAGGTCGGGACCTTTGGCCTGGGGTCGGGACCTTCCACGTGAGGTCGGGACCCTCCGCCTGAGGTCAGGACCTTCCACCTGAGGTCAAGACCTTCCACGTGAGGTCAGGACCTTCCACGTGAGGTCAGGACCTTCCGCCTGAGGTCAAGACCTTCCGCCTGAGGTCAGGACCTTCCACCTGAGGTCGGGACCTTCCACCTGAGGTCGGGACCTTCCACCTGAGGTCAAGACCTTCCACCTGAGGTCGGGACCTTCGGCCTGAGGTCGGGACCTTCGGCCTGAGGTCGGGACCTTCGGCCTGAGGTCGGGACCTTCGGCCTGAGGTCGGGACCTTCCTCTGAGGTCACGACCTGAGCCTAGGTGATGGGATCCTGTGACCATCTCAGTCTCTGTTGTGGGTCCTAACAGAAGCATTTGGAGCAAAGATTCGCTAAAGTTTCGAGCATTGATCTCGGGGTCTGGAGTTTCCTCCCAGGGACTCGTGGAAGCTGGGCATAAGTCCCTCAATCTTTCATTGGCTGCTTATCGATCCCTTCGCCCACGAACCCTGGCCCTGCCCCTGATTCTAAAATGTGAGCATTCTCTGATTATCGCACCCCACCCCCTCCCAGGATCGTAGAACCGCACAGAACAGGAGGTGGCCATTCGGTCCATCGTGCCTCTATCAAATCTCCCCTTAACCTTCTCTGCTCTAAGGAGAACAATCCCAGTTTCTCCAGTCTCTCCACATAACTGAAGTCCCTCATCCCTGGCACCATTCTAGTAAATCTCCTCTGCACCCTCTCCAAGGCCTTGACATCCTTCCTGAAGTGTGGAGCCCAGAATTGGACACAATACTCCAGCTGGGGCCTCACCAGTGATTTATAAAGGTTTGGCAATCCTTGCTTTTGTACTCGATGTCTCTGTTTACAAAGCACAGAGGAAATTGAACCTCTGTGAGTGGGAGGATTCTCCTATTAAAATAGGACCCGGATTTCGGCAGGTGGCTTTCAATATGTACAATTCTGAAATCAGTCTCACTGTAAACCTGTCACTGGAACACCTCCAGGATTTAGTCTGTCCTTTACGATTTCTTTAGTTATTTTGTTTCCAACAATCTGTGAGAGAGGAGTTTTGGAGGGTAACAGTGAATGTGGAGAGACTGGAGAAGCTGGGATTGTTCTCCTTAGAGCAGAGAAGGTTAAGGGGAGATTTAATAGAGGTGTTTAAAATCATGAAAGGCTTTGATCGAGTAAATAAGGAGAAACTGTTTCCAGTGGCAGGAGGGTCGGTAACCAGAGGACACAGAGTGAAGGGAATTGGCAAAAGAACCAGAGGGGAGATGAGGAGAATGTTTTTACAGCGAGTTGTTGTGATCTGGAATGCGCTGCCTGAAAGGGCGGTGGAAGCAGATTCAATAGGAACTTTCAAAAGGGAACTAGATAAATACTTGGAGGGGAAAGATTTGCAGGGCTGTGGGGAAAGAGCAGGGAGTGGGACTAATTGGAGAGCTCTTTCAAAGAGCCGGCACAGGCACGATGGGCCGAATGGCCTCCTCCTGTGCTGTGAGATTCGATGATTCTATGTTCTATGTTGGGCTGGGTTAAAATTCTTTCAACGAACAAGAGTACAGAGTGAGAGAGTGGAAGTGTGTCTGCATCAACCCAAACTGTCATCTGTATTTGATCCTCTGCCACAGGGTGAGACCGGGCTGGTGGGACCACGTGGTGAGGATGGACCAGAGGGTCCCAAAGGTCGCTCTGGACCCCTGGGAGACCCTGGATCAGCGGGATCTGCCGGAGAGAAGGTCAGTACCAGAGGCGGGGTCGGAGAGATTGGATTACGAGCAGTGATTGTGTAAACTGGGCCCTGTTCTCACTGGGGAAAGAGAGAAGTTTGGGAGGTGATTGGTGCTTCTCACCTTCTTTGACAGCACCTCCCAAACCCACTCCCTCCACCACCGGTGCACCGTGGCTTCAGTATGTACCATCTACAAGATGCACTGCAGCAACTCGCCAAGGCTTCTTCAGCAGCACCTCCCAAACCCGCGACCTCTTCCACCTAGAAGGACAAGGGCAGCAGGCACATGGGAACACCATCACCTCCCAGCTCCCCTCAAAGTTGCACATACCATCCTGACTTAGAAGTATATCGCCGTCCCTTCATCGTCACTGGGTCAAAATCCTGGAATTCCCTCCCTAACAGCACTGTGGGAGTACCTTCACCACATGGACTGCAGCGGTTCAAGAAGGCGGCTCACCACCACCTTCTCAAGGGCAACTAGGGATGGGCAATAAATGCCGGCCTTGCCAGTGACGCCCACATCCCAGGAACGAATTTTTAAAAAACCTTGTCCAGGATAACAGAACCAGAGGACACGGCCTGCATTTGAAGGGCAAGTTCAAAACTCCTCCGTGGAAACAATATTTCAGTGAGTGAGTGGTCAATCAATGGAACAGGCTCCCGAGGGAGACGGTGGGAGCAGTTAGTGTCGATTCCTTCAAATGCTGGAGTCATTTAAATGTCGGCCCAACCAGCGACGTCCACATCCCGAGAATACATGAAAATAATAAAGCTGACAGTTACCGACACCACGGCCCGGAGATTTCGCTCGATTGCGCTGGGTTTTTGGCGCAGTTCCCCTGATATCAGCACCCATTATAAAAGCATCTCGCTGGAAGCTGGCCCCGCCCCCGGGGGAATTAATCACCGCGCCGAGTTTCCGCTAACTGCGCTCATTTGCGGGCCTTCGAGGAGGCTCCAGAAACAAAGCTGATTTTTTTTGTCACAAGGACAAAAAATGTTGGTGCGTTTTAATAGCTTTTGAATCTAATTTTTTTTAATTAACTAAGAAACTGATGAGTGTACTCCAATATGATTAGCAAGTGGTGCTGTGCAATTTTGTTAATTTATTTTCAGTCATGTTATATCGGGTAACTCGCAGGTGATGGGCTGGACTGACAATAACTCGCAGGTGATGGGCTGGACTGACACTAACTCGCAGGTGATGGGCTGGACTCTCCCGGGTAACTCGCAGGTGATGGGCTGGACTCTCCCGGGTAACTCGCAGGTGATGGGCTGGACTCTCCCGGGTAACTCGCAGGTGATGGGCTGGACTCTCCCGGGTAACTCGCAGGTGATGGGCTGGACTGACAATAACTCGCAGGTGATGGGCTGGACTAACGGGTAACTCGCAGGTGATGGGCTGGACTAACGGGTAACTCGCAGGTGATGGGCTGGACTCTCCCGGGTAACTCGCAGGTGATGGGCTGGACTCTCCCGGGTAACTCGCAGGTGATGGGCTGGACTCTCCCGGGTAACTCGCAGGTGATGGGCTGGACTCTCCCGGGTAACTCGCAGGTGATGGGCTGGAATCTCCCGGGTAACTCGCAAGTGATGGGCTGGACTCTCCCGGGTAACTCGCAGGTGATGGGCTGGACTCTCCCGGGTAACTCGCAGGTGATGGGCTGGACTCTCCCGGGTAACTCGCAGGTGATGGGCTGGACTGACAATAACTCGCAGGTGATGGGCTGGACTCTCCCGGGTAACTCGCAGGTGATGGGCTGGACTGACACTAACTCGCAGGTGATGGGCTGGACTGACACTAACTCGCAGGTGATGGGCTGGACTCTCCCGGGTAACTCGCAGGTGATGGGCTGGACTGACACTAACTCGCAGGTGATGGGCTGGACTCTCCCGGGTAACTCGCAGGTGATGGGCTGGACTGACAATAACTTGCAGGTGATGGGCTGGACTCTCCCGGGTAACTCGCAGGTGATGGGCTGGACTGACAATAACTCGCAGGTGATGGGCTGGACTCTCCCGGGTAACTCGCAGGTGATGGGCTGGACTGACAATAACTCGCAAGTGATGGGCTGGACTCTCCCGGGTAACTCACAAGTGATGGGCTGGACTCTCCCGGGTAACTCGCAGGTGATGGGCTGGACTGACAATAACTCGCAGGTGATGGGCTGGACTCTCCCGGGTAACTCGCAGGTGATGGGCTGGACTCTCCCGGGTAACTCGCAGGTGATGGGCTGGACTCTCCCGGGTAACTCGCAGGTGATGGGCTGGACTGACAATAACTCGCAGGTGATGGGCTGGACTCTCCCGGGTAACTCGCAGGTGATGGGCTGGACTCTCCCGGGTAACTCGCAGGTGATGGGCTGGACTGACAATAACTCGCAAGTGATGGGCTGGACTCTCCCGGGTAACTCACAAGTGATGGGCTGGACTCTCCCGGGTAACTCGCAGGTGATGGGCTGGACTCTCCCGGGTAACTCGCAGGTGATGGGCTGGACTCTCCCGGGTAACTCGCAGGTGATGGGCTGGACTCTCCCGGGTAACTCGCAGGTGATGGGCTGGACTGACAATAACTCGCAAGTGATGGGCTGGACTCTCCCGGGTAACTCACAAGTGATGGGCTGGACTCTCCCGGGTAACTCGCAGGTGATGGGCTGGACTCTCCCGGGTAACTCGCAGGTGATGGGCTGGACTCTCCCGGGTAACTCGCAGGTGATGGGCTGGACTCTCCCGGGTAACTCGCAAGTGATGGGCTGGACTCTATGATTAAAATGCTGAGTTTTTGGGATAAACCCATGTTCAGCTGCGCTAATCAAACTGCACCAAGTTACCACGCTGAAATATATCACGGAATATTTTTTAAAACAAGAATTTTAAAAGAAACAACATTCTAAAAATGCTCCCGGTTGCCCGGGTTCCCGGCAGATTTTGCATTCCGTGATATGCAAATGAGTTTGAGCGGAAACTGGAGAAAAATAACACTTCTCAAAAGGAGTGCAGTTTTGGGCACAGCTTGTGCCTGGATCGCCGGTTATGCCCAACACTTGATTTTAATAAACGTCACTGGGTTTATTTTGATACTTCACTCAGGGTCTGTGTTGGAGTTTGGAGCCAGAGCAGCCTCTGCTGTGTGTGCTGACCCCCTACAGCCCCAGCTCCCTGTCTGTCTGGAGATTGTTGAAAGCTGCATTTTATACATCCCGCGGCCAGTTTCTCCAGCGCTACAGCTTTCTGTGTTTATTTTTATACTTTCCTTGGTTCCGTCCCAAAGGGATTGTAACAGAATGGAGAGGAGGCCTGGGGAAGCGATTCACAGACTATCACAACTCATTAAAGATAGATTGAAAATATGCAAAAGTAAACACCCTGGAGCATATTTCAAAGGGATATGGCAAAGATGGGATAAACACTTCAAAGATCAAGCTTCCCTCACAGATTTGACTTTGTAAAATAATCCTAACTTGTGGAAAAAAACATCCAATTCAGTTACACAGAATTACATTGAGTCTACAGCACAGAAACAGGCCATTCGGCCCCACTGCGCCGTGCCGGTGTTTCTGCTCCACACGAGCCTCCTCCCACCCCTCTTCATCTCACCCTATCACCATATCCTTCTATTCCTTTCTCCCTCATGTGTTTATCCAGATTCCCCTTCAATGAATCTGTGCTATTCTCCTCAACCACTCCCTGTGGGAGCGAGTTCCACATTCTCACCACTCTCTGGGTAAAGAAGTTTCTCCTGAATTCCCCATTGGATTTATTAGTGACTGTTTTATATTGATGGCCTGTAGTTCTGGTCTGCCCCACAGGTCCATTCAGGGGTGATGTCAGGAAGCACTTCACACAAAGGGTGGTGGAAATCTGGAACTCGCCCCCCAAAAAGCTGTTGAGGCTGGGGGTCAATTGAAAATTACAAAACATCTTCACTACGTCTACCCAATCAAACCCTGTGATATTCTTAAAGACCTCCATCAGGTCACCTCTCAGCCTTCTCTTTTCTAGAGAAAAGAGCCCCAGCCTTTTCAAACTTTCCTCATAGTTATAAACCTCTCAGTTCTGGTATCATCCTTGTAAATCTTATTTTGGGCCTTCTCGCCACGCGGGACCAGTGTCGCGCACCTTGATGCTCAGTCCGAATCTAGTGGTCAGTGACGTTCTGCCGCTGAAACGTTTGTCTTTTTTCAGGGGAAGCTCGGTGTCCCAGGCTTGCCCGGGTATCCAGGGAGACAAGGTCCAAAGGTGAGTCACCGCTTCACTTGCGGAACTTTCTGTGATCGGCCAGCGGTTTTCAGTAATCCAAATGCAAAGATGTCTCTTTGTGATGTGACTGGAGGTCTGCTGTTTCAACACAATGTTTATCCAATTAAATACATGAATAGAATCGAATGGTGAAAGACCCGCACATTGTGTGGTCTCAGGGCTATTTAATATTATTCCACAGTGTGAATGGGAATACCATTACTCAGAGTGAGGTGAATGTTGAGGAAGATTCCCTCTGGTTAGTGACCTTGTAAATTCGATCGATTTCTCCCAGAAAATCACATTTTGTGCTCCAGGATCTGAGTAATTGGAGACATGAGGTGTGGTGAGTGTAGCGAGCTCGGGAGGAACAGGTGAGTTTGGACCTCTGGTTCCCAAAGCTCTCCCCCACTGGGGTTTAGCTCACCTCATGTCTGGGTCTGTTGTAGACTCATTGATCCAGATCGATCGCTGTGATTGGTCAATAACTCCATTATCGGTGTATCATGTGACTGCCGGGATGGTCGAGGGTGAATTCAATGGACCCGGGTCTTTCATCGGCCAGTGATTCCCATGTTCCTAAACACAGCGGAAGGTTGCTGCTGCTCACTATAGGGGTAATATTGACAGTGTGCAATGGTGTAAAACAAGTGACAGCGAATCACAGCCCGTTTTACATCGCTCCCGATTAAAACTTCAATGGAAATAAAATCGGAAGAGATGCAAAACGGGCTGTGATTCGCTCTCGCCCGTTTTACACTATCGGCAAAGTCAAAAACAACCCGTAAACACAGCGAGAAGATTGCTTCTTAATGTTCAGCCAGTCATTTACAAATGTTCCTTAAACACAGTCACCGGGGGGAAATTGCCCAGTGTTTACTATGTCACTAAGACACTGGGGGAAATGTTGTCAATGATTGAATATTGGTGACAGAGATTGTTAATTTGCTGTCTGTATTATTTGGTAATGTTTTGATGTTCAATCTCCCATTCCTATCTGTGTCCAGTATCGAATTGGACACGTCCTTGGCAGGTGTCGAGAGACTCAGAGCTTTGCTTAACTGTGTCTGGGCAATAATTGATCAGTGTTTGGTGTGTTCACCGAATGAAATAAAGGAAACTTCAATTTCAGACAGTTGGCAAACCCCGGGATATTTCAGCTCACTCACTGGGATCTGAAACAAGCTCTCACTTCAATGCTTCGATTTTAAACTCACCCGCCCAGCTTCAATAGAGCGGACAATCAGAGCGCGGCGTAAATCAGGAGATCGAGCCAAACCCATTTCCATTCCCGGTTAAAATTGGGCTTAAGATTCTCAATGTTGCTGTGTTGGTGTTTGGATTGACTCTCCCCACCTCTCCTTCCCCTGTTATAGAATCCCACAGCACAGGAGGGGGCCATTCGGCCCATCGTGCCTGTGTCGGCTCTTTGAAAGAGTTCTTCAATTAGTCCCACTCCCTGCTCTTTCCCCACAGCCCTGCTAATCTTTCCTTTTCCAGTATTTCTCCAATTCCCTTTTGCTGGTTCTTTTGCCAATTCCCTTCACTCTGTGTCCTCTGGTTACCGACCCTCCTGCCACTGGAAACAGTTTCTCCTTATTTACTCGATGAAAACCCCTCATGATTTTGAACACCTCTATTAAATCTCCCCTTAACCTTCTCTGCTCTAAGGAGAACAATCCCAGCTTCTCCAGTCTCTCCACATAACTGAAGTCCCTCATCCCTGGCACCATTCTAGTAAATCTCCTCTGCACCCTCTCCAAGGCCCTGACATCCTTCCTAAAGTGCGGTGCCCAGAATTGGACACAATCCTCCAGCTGGGGCCGAACCAGAGATTATAAAGGTTTAGTATAACTTCTTTGCTGTTTTAAACTATGCCTCTATTTATAAAGCCAAGGATCCCATCTGCCGATTTAACACTCTGGCCTTTCACCTCTGACACCAGGGGGTCAAACCCATTCCAGGGCTGATGGGGTGAAAGGGTCTGTTGGCTCCAACCAGTCCAGTTTATCCGGTCTGGGCCTATATGTGACTCCAGTACCACACCGATGTGACTGCCTCCTGAAATGGCCCCTCAATAACATCAACCACCTACAGCACCGCGGGAGCACCTTCACCACACGGACTGCAGCGGTTCAAGAATGAGGCTCACCACCACCTTCTTGAGGGCAACTAGGGATGGGCAATAAATGAAAAAAGGAAGCAAGTTTTCCAAAAAATCTTATCAAATACTTGAAGGGAAAAAATTTGCAGGGCTGTGGGGAAAGAGCAGGGAGTGGGACTAATTGGAGAGGTCTTTCAAAGAGCCGGCACAAGCACGATGGGCTGAATGGCCTCCTCCTGTGCTGTCTGATTCTCTGATTCTCTGAACATCTGCCCTGATTTGTTTAAGTGAACCCCCAGGTCTCTCTCCACCCGCTTTAAAACTGTACCAATTGTATGATATCCTGTAACATATAAATTTAAAAAGGGCTAACACTCCCAATGCAATCAGGATTTCAGCCTCTCCGGTAAGTGTTTCCTCTCCTTCCCTATTGATAAATGCAGTGAAATTGCAATGATAAAATTGTTCGCCCAGAACTCTTGAAGCTTGTTAAAGTTTTATTGGTTGTGGAAGAAGTTAACTAGACCTGGCAGGATTTGGAGGAGGTTTACCGGTCACTGTGACATTAGAACAGCATCAGAAACTGGTCCCTGAAAATTCCGAGGTTCGGACAGCACAGGAGGAGGTCATTCGGCCCTTCGTGCCTTTTAAAAATGTTGACAGCTGTTTGAACGAGCTCTCCAATTAGTCCCACTCCCTGCTCTTTCCCCAGAGTCCTGCAAATTTTAACCCTTCAAGTACTTATCCAATTCTCTTCTGAAAGTTATTATTGAATCTGCTTCCACCGCCCTTTCAGGCAGCGCATTCCAGATCACAACAACTCGCTGTAAAAACATTCTCCTCATCTCCCCTCTGGTTCTTTTGCCAATTACCTTAAATCTGTGTCACCATTGACCAGAAACTTAACTGGACCAGCCACATAAGTACTGTGGCTATAAGAGCAGGTCAGAGGCTGGGTATTCTGCAGCGAGTGTCTCACCTCCTGACTTCCCAAAGCCTTTCCACCATCTACAAGGGCCTGGATGAGTGCAGATCCAACAACACTCAAGAAGCTCGACACCATCCAGGACAAAGCAGCCCGCTTGATTGGCACTCCATCCACCACCTTAAACATTCACTTCCTCCACCACCGGTGTACCGTGGCTGCACTGTGTACCATCTACAAGATGCACTGCAACAACTTGCTAAGGCTTCTTCGACAGCACCTCCCAAACCCGCGACCTCATCCACCTAGAAGGACAAGGGCAGCAGGTACATGGGAACACCACCACCTCCAAGTTCCCCTCCAAGTCACACACCATCCTGACTTGGAAGTATATCGCTGATCCTTCATTGTCACTGGGTCAAAATCCTGGAACTCCCTCCCTAACAGCACTGTGGGAGTACCTTCACCACACGGACTGCAGCGATTCAAGAAGGTGGCTCACCACCACCTTCTCCAGGGCAACTAGGGCAATAAATGCTGCACCCACATCCCATGAACGAATAAAAAAAGATAAGAACATAAGAAATAGGAGCTGGAGTCGGCCATTTGGCCCCTCGAGCCTGCTCCGCCATTCAATAAGATCATGGCTGATCTCCTACCTCATCTCTATTTTCCTGCACTATCCTCATATCCCTTGATTCCCTTGGTATCCAAAAATCTATCGATCTCAGCCTTGAATATACTCAATGACTGATCCTCCACAGCCGTCTGGGTAGAGAATTCCAAAGATTCACCACCCTCTGAGTGAAGAAATTTCTCCTCACCTCAGCCATAAATGGATGACCCCTTATTCTGAGACTGACCCCTGGTTCTAGACTCCAGCCATGGGAAACATCCTCCCTGCATCTACCCTGTCAAGCCCTCTAAAAATGTTGCCAATTAACTTAAATCTGTGTCCTCTGTTTACCGACCCTCCTGCCACTGGTAACAGTTTCTCCTTATTTACTCGATCAAAACCCCTCATGATTTTGAACACCTCTATTAAACCTCCCCTTAACCTTCTCTGCTCTAAGGAGAACAATCCCAGCTTCTCCAGTCTCTCCACATAACTGAAGTCCCTCATCCCTGGCACCATTCTAGTAAATCTCCTCTGCACCCTCTCCAAGGCCTTGACATCCTTCCTAAAGTGCGGTGCCCAGAATTGGACACAATCCTCCAGCTGGGGCCGAACCAGAGATTATAAAGGTTCAGTATAACTTCTTTGCTGTTTTAAACTATGCCTCTATTTATAAAGCCAAGGATCCCATCTGCCTATTTAACACTCTGGCCTTTCACCTCTGACACCAAAGGGTCAAACCCATTCCAGGGCTGATGGGGTGAAAGGGTCTGTTGGCTCCAACCGGTCCAGTTTATCCGGTCTGGGCCTATATGTGACTCCAGTACCACACCGATGTGACTGCCTCCTGAAATGGCCCCTCAATAACATCAACCACCTACAGCACTGCGGGAGCACCTTCACCACACGGACTGCAGCGGTTCAAGAAGGAGGCTCGCCACCACCTTCTCGAGGGCAACTAGGTATGGGCAATAAATGAAAAAAGGAAGCAAGTTTTCCAAAAAATCTTATCAAATACTTGAAGGGAAAAAATTTGCAGGACTCTGGGGAAATGCGGGCGGGTGAGTGGGACTAATTGGAGAGCTCTTTCAAAGAGCCGGCACAGGCACGATGGGCCGAATGGCCTCCTCCTGTGCTGTCTGATTCTCTGATTCTATGAACATCTGCCCTGATTTGTTTAAGTGAACCCCAGGTGTCTCTGTTCCTCCACCCGCTTTAAAACTGTACCAATTGTATGATATCCTGTTACCTATAAATTAAAAATGTGCTAACACTCCCAATGCAATCAGGATTTCAGCCTCTCCGGTAAGTGTTTCCTCTCCTTCCCTATTGATAAATGCAGTGAAATTGCAATGATAAAATCATTCGCTCAGAACTCTTGAAGCTTGTTAAAGTTTAATTGGTTGTGAAAGAAGTTAACTAGACCTGGCAGGATTTGGAGGAGGTTTACCGGTCATTGTGACATTAGAACAGCATCAGAAACTGGCCCCTGAAAATTCCGAGGTTCAGACAGCACAGGAGGAGGTCATTCGGCCCTTCCTGCCTTTTAAAAATTTTGGCAGGTGTTTGAACAAGCTCTCCAATTAGTCCCACTCCCTGCTCTTTCCCCACAGCCCTGCAAATTTTAGCCCTTCAAGTATTTATCCAATTCTCTTCTGAAAGTTATTATTGAATCTGCTTCCACCGCCCTTTCAGGCAGCGCATTCCAGATCACAACAAATTGCTGCAAAAACATTCTCCTCATCTCCCCTCTGGTTCTTTTGCCAATTATCTTAAACCTGTGTCACCAGTGACCAGAAACTTAACTGGACCAGCCACGTAAATACTGCCGATATAAGAACAGGTCAGAGGCTGGGTATTCTGCGGCGAGTGTCTCACCTCCTGACTCCCCAAAGCCTTTCCACCATCTACTTGGCACAAGTCAGGAGTGTGATGGAATACGCTTCACTTGCCTGGATGAGTGCAGCTCCAACAACACTCAAGAAGCTCGACACCATCCAGGACAAAGCAACCCGCTTGATTGGCACTCCATCCACCACCTTAAACATTCACTCCCTCCACCACCGGCGCACCGTGGCTGCAGTGTGTACCATCTACAAGATGCACTGCAGCAATTCGCCAAGGCTTCTTCGGCAGCACCTCCCAAAGCCGTGACCTCGACCACCTAGAAGGACAAGGGCAGCAGGTACATGGGAACAAGTTCCCCTCCAAGTCACACAACATCCTGACTTGGAAATATATCGGCCGTTCCTTCATCGTCGTTGGGTCAAAATCCTGGAACTCTCTCCCTAACAGCACTGTGGGAGTACCTTCACCACACGAACTGCAGCGGTTCAATAAGGCAGCTCAGCACCACCTTCTCAAGGGCAACTAGGGATGGGCAATAAATGCTGGCCTTGCCAGCGACGCCCACATCCCATGAATGAATAAAAAGAAAAAGAAATAGGAGCAGGAGTCAGCCATTTGGCCCCTCGAGCCTGCTCCACCATTCAATAAGATCATGGCTGATCATCGTCCTCATCTCTACTTTCCCGCCTGATCCCCTATCCCTTGATTCCCTTAATATTCAAAAATCTATCGATCTCAGCCTTGAATATACTCAATGACTGATCCTCCACAGCCGTCTGGGTAGAGAATTCCAAAGATTCACCACCCTCTGAGTGAAGAAATTTCTCCTCATCTCAGCCATAAATGGCCGACCCCTTATTCTAAGACTGACCCCTGGTTCTAGACTCCAGCCATGGGAAACATCCTCCCTGCATCTACCCTGTCAAGCCCTCTAAAAATGTTGCCAATTAACTTAAATCTGTGTCCTCTGGTTACCGACCCTCCTGCATTGGTAACAGTTTCTCCTTATTTACTCGATGAAAACCCCTCATGATTTTGAACACCTCTATTAAATCTCCCCTTAACCTTCTCTGCTCGAAGGAGAACAATCCCAGCTTCTCCAGTCTCTCCACATAACTGAAGTCCCTCGTCCCTGGCACCATTCTAGTAAATCTCCTCTGCACCCTCTCCAAGGCCCTGACATCCTTCCTAAAGTGCGGTGCCCAGAATTGGACACAATCCTCCAGCTGGGGCCGAACCAGAGATTATAAAGGTTCAGTATAACTTCTTTGCTGTTTTAAACTATGCCTCTATTTATAAAGCCAAGGATCCCATCTGCCTATTTAACACTCTGGCCTTTCACCTCTGACACGAGGGGGTCAAACCCATTCCAGGGCTGATGGGGTGAAAGGGACTGTTGGCTCCAACCGGTCCAGTTTATCCGGTCTGGGCCTATATGTGACTCCAGTACCACACCGATGTGACTGCCTCCTGAAATGGCCCCTCAATAGCATCAACCACCTACAGCACCGCGGGAGCACCTTCACCACACGGACTGCAGCGGTTCAAGAAGGAGGCTCGCCACCACCTTCTCGAGGGCAACTAGGGATTGGCAATAAATGAAAAAAGGAAGCAAGTTTTCCAAAAAAACTTATCAAATACTTGAAGGGAAAAAATTTGCAGGACTCTGGGGAAATGCGGGCGGGTGAGTGGGACTAATTGGAGAGGTCTTTCAAAGAGCCGGCACAGGTACGATGGGCCGAATGACCTCCTCCTGTGCTGTCTGATTCTCTGATTCTATGAACATCTGCCCTGATTTGTTTAAGTGAACCCCCAGGTCTCTCTGTTCCTCCACTCACTTTAAAACTGTACCAATTGTATGATATCCTGTTACCTATGAATTAAAAATGTGCTAACACTCCCAATGCAATCAGGATTTCAGCCTCTCCGGTAAGTGTTTCCTCTCCTTCCCTATTGATAAATGCAGTGAAATTGCAATGATAAAATCGTTCGCTCAGAACTCTTGAAGCTTGTTAAGATTTTATTGCTTGTGAAAGAAGTTAACTAGATCTGGCAGGATTTGGAGGAGGTTTACCGGTCACTGTGACATTAGAACAGCATCAGAAACTGGTCCCTGAAAATTCCGAGGTTCCGATAGCACAGGAGGAGGTCATTCGGCCCTTCGTGCCTTTTAAAAATGTTGCCAATTCCCTTCAATCTGTGTCCTCTGGTTACCGACCCTCCTGCACTGGTAACAGCTTCTCCTTATTTACTCGATCAAAACCCCTCATGATTTTGAACACCTCTATTAAATCTCCCCTTAACCTTCTCTGCTCTAAGGAGAACAATCCCAGCTTCTCCAGTCTCTCCACATAACTGAAGTCCCTCATCCCTGGTACCATTCTAGTAAATCTCCTCTGCACCCTCTCCAAGGCCCTGACATCCTTCGTAAAGTGTGGTGCCCAGAATTGGACAGAAAGGCCGAGAAATTCGATTAAGCCCGAAAATGGGCGGCGTCATCGCGGGCCAAGGTTACTGGCCGCCTGCCCGCAGAAAGAGCGGCGGCAGCGTCGGTATTTTGGTGCTGCCCGCTGATTTAAATGAGCGCAGCGCAGAAGCTCCCGTGCAGTGCGCTCGATCCGGCGGTGACAGCAGCAGGAGGCCGAAGGCGGTGTCTGTAGGGTCGGCACAGCGTTTTTCGGGCAGTCACCTGAGTAACGGTGAAAGACGGTGGCACAGAGCTCCTTAAACCGCTGTGAGAGAAATCCTGGGATTATTCCAAAATATAAGTCGAATGCAGAAAATTTAATGGACTGAGTGCGATATAATGGAAGTCATAGAAGATAGGGGCAGGAGTAGGCCATTCGGCCCCTCGAGCCTGCTCCGCCATTCAATGAGATTCAACGAGTCGCGCCATTTCCGGAGCAGAGATGTTGCTAAAGTGTCAAGAGTTGGCCGTGAGTACAGCCACTTGCTGCATTTATTAAAATACGGCAATGATCACAAGACAAGCTCAGTGGAAATTCCTAACTGTTCTTCCAAGCGAATTCAGGATTGTTTGTATAGGAACTGTGTATTATATCGGCACCTGTCTTTATATTCAACTAGAACCCTCGGTAAATCTTCATATTTCTTTAACGGGTTCCTTGGCGTTTCCTTCATGTGAACTGGATCTTGATGAAAAGATCAAAAAAATAACTTCAATGAAGTGAACGAGTAAAAAAGCAGCTCGACCCAGATCATGTTAAAGAATTTTTGCAATAAACTGAAAGACAATTGAAGTGAGTTATTTGGGTGTAACTTATTTAAAAGCAGCAAATCTGTTAAACAAAGGGGAAGATGACCTCTTGGTCAGAGTTCACTGGGGTCAATGGGGCAGGAGAGAGTTTAATTACATCTTCAACATCCACAAATCTGGGGGAGAATATTTCTTCATTCTTGGCCATTTAGAACCAGACTTCAAAACTTTACATATTATTTCATCAGTCCCTAAACCGGAAAACCCAATTTATAAAATTTAAGGAGATCCAGCTTTGATTTTTTCCTGCGATTCTTACAGTGTAGTTTGTTTCGAAGTATTTCCCTCCTGTAATGTTTGACTGACCAGACGGGGAGATTTGATGTATCCCATTGGAAGCAGTTCTCACTCCAATTCCACAGTCTGAGCTCTCCCTGGTTACCGATGATCTCCCTGGTTACCGATGATCTCCCTGGTTACCGGTGATCTCCCTGGTTACCGATGATCTCCCTGGTTACCGGTGATCTCCCTGGTTACCAGTGATCTCCTTAGTTACCGGTGATCTCCCTGGTTACCAGTGATCTCCCTGGTTACTGGTGAACTCCCTAGTTACTGGTGATCTCCCTGGTTACCGGTGAGCTCAGCAGCTGTTTACTGGATGGTTTACTGTTCACCGCCGCTTCCTCCTGGCTCTCTGCACTGTCAACGGCCACACGCATGGGCTTGCTGTGGTGAGGGTGGTAAGTGGAGCGGTGAAGTCCACAATCGCTGAGCGTACATCAATTCGGCGTTGCACGGCGATTGACATCACACTCCTCCAAGCGCAGGCAATGGCGCCGCTGCCAACCTGCCCAATATGGCGGCCGCCCCGTTCTGTCCCGGGAGTGGGCGGAAGTCGGTCGGCCGCCATTTTTGCTTCAAAAATGGCCTTAACGGCCGGCGATAAAGTTTGGAATTTCTAGGCCAATATTCCAGCTGAGGCCTGGCCAGTGATTCACAATTTGGGAGAAGAGAGAATGATTGCGATGTAGCTACGTAAATAAAATACAGTAAAATACTTCTGTGACCAGGGGAAGGTTATTCCGAGGCCAAAACAACAATGAACTTGACTTTCCGGGTAAGAAACGGCCTCCTGTGATAGTTTGACTTTTGACCTCCCTGTCCTCACATCTTTTTCCTTCCGTCACTCAGGGATCGACAGGGTTTCCGGGATTTTCTGGTTCAAACGGAGAGAAAGGAGCGAGGGTAAGGCTGGTTTTTGTTTATTTAGCGATGGACTCAATTCCAGGCCTAGTGGCATTTGGCCGGTTGGCCTTCAGTTAAACATCTCCCAGGGTGGATGACACTGGGCCTCAGGGCCAGCCCTCAATGTCTCTGCGGCACTTCTGTGTATAAAATGTAAATGAGATTCGAATCAATCCAAACTGTTGAGTAGAAATTGTTTACAACTTCCGAAAAATACTTCAGTTCTAAGTAGAGAAGAAAACAAATACACACACTCACACTCACTCACACTCACTCACACACACTCACACACACTCACACTCACACACACACACACACTCACTCACATTCACACACTCACTCACACACACACTCTCACACTCACAATCACTCGCACACTCACACACACTCACACACACTCACACTCACGCACTCACTCAAACACACTCACACACACACTCAATCACACACACACACACACACACTCACTCACTCACTCACTCACTCACTCACACTCACACTCTCACTCACTCAAACACTCACACACACACAGTCACACAAACAGGAACACACACGCACGCACACACACACACACACACACACACACACACTCTCTCTCTCTCTCTCTCTCTCTCTCACACACACTCACACTCACATACTCACACACACTCACTCAAACACACACACTCAGACTTACTCACTCACACACTCACACACATTCACACTCACTCACACTCTCACACTCACTCACTCACTCACTCACTCAAACACACACACTCAGGCTTACTCACACACTCACACACATTCACACTCACTCACACACACTCACTCACACACACTCACACACTCACACACACTCACACTCACACTCACACTCACACATCCACATCCACACACACCACAACACAACTTGCATTTATATAGCACCTTTAACTAGTAAAACCTCCCAAGGCGCTTCACAGGAGCCTAAATCAGACACAATTTGACACTGAGCCACATAAGGAGGAGAGAGAGGCGGAGAGGTTTAGGGAGGGAATTCCAGAGCTTAGGGCCCAGGCAGCTGAAGGCACGGCCGTCAATGGTGGAGCGATTGAAATCGGGGATGCTCAAGAGGCCAGAATTGGAGGAGCGCAGATATATCGGAGTGTTGTAGGGCTGGAGGAGATTACAGAGATAGGGAGGGGTGAGGCCATGGAGGGATTTGAAAACAAGGATGAGAATTTTAAAATCGAGACGTTGCCGGACTGGCAGCCAATGTAGGTCAGCGAGCACAGGGGTGAGGGGTGAACGGGACTTGGTGTGAGTTAGGACATGGGGCAGTGAGCACAGGGGTGAGGGGTGAACGGGACTTGGTGTGAGTTAGGACATGGGGCAGTGAGCACTGGCATGAGGGGTGAACGGGACTTGGTGTGAGTTAGGACACGGGACAGTGAGCACAGGGGTGAGGGGTGAACGGGACTTGGTGTGAGTTAGGACACGGGACAGTGAGCACAGGGGTGAGGGGTGAACGGGACTTGGTGTGAGTTAGGACACGGGGCAGTGAGCACAGGGGTGAGGGGTGAACGGGACTTGGTGTGAGTTAGGACATGGGGCAGCAGAAATTTTGATGAGCTGATGTTTACGGAGGGTGGAAGATTGGAGGCCGGCCAGGAGAGCGTTGGAATAGTCGAGTCTGGCGGTGACAACCTCTCAAGCAGCGTAGACAGGAGAGAGTCGCAGCGTAGACGGGAATGGGTCATAGCGTAGACGGGAGAGAGTCGCAGTGTAGACGGGAGAGAGTCACAGCGTAGACGGGAACGGTTCGCAGCGTAGACGGGAGAGGGTCTCAGCGTAGACGGGAGAGGGTCTCAGCGTAGACGGGAGAGGGTCTCAGCGTAGACGGGAGAGGGTCGCAGCGTAGACGGGAGAGGGTCGCAGCGTAGACGGGAGAGGGTCGCAGCGTAGACGGGAGAGGGTCGCAGCGTAGACGGGAGAGGGTCGCAGCGTAGACGGGAGAGGGTCGCAGCGTAGACGGGAGAGGGTCGCAGCGTAGACGGGAGAGGGTCGCAGCGTAGACGGGAGAGGGTCGCAGCGTAGACGGGAGAGGGTCGCAGCGTAGACGGGAGAGGGTCGCAGCGTAGACGGGAGAGGGTCGCAGCGTAGACGGGAGAGGGTCGCAGCGTAGACGGGAGAGGGTCGCAGCGTAGACGGGAACGGTTCGCAGCGTAGACGGGAGAGGGTCGCAGCGTAGACGGGAGAGGGTCGCACCGTGGACGGGAGAGGGTCGCAGCGTAGACGGGAGAGGGTCGCAGCGTAGACGGGAGAGGGTCGCAGCGTAGAAGGGAATGGGTCGCAGCGTAGACGGGAGAGGGTCGCAGCGTAGACGGGAGAGGGTCGCAGCGTAGACCGGAGAGGGTCGCAGCGTAGGCGGGAGAGGGTCGCAGCGTAGGCGGGAGAGGGTCGCAGCGTAGGCGGGAGAGGGTCACAGCGTAGACGGGAGAGAGTCTCAGCGTAGACGGGAGAGGGTCGCAGCGTAGACCGGAGAGAGTCGCAGCGTAGACGGGAGAGGGTCGCAGCGTAGACGGGAATGGGTCGTAGCGTAGACGGGAGAGGGTCGCAGCGTAGACGGGAGAGGGTCGCAGCGTAGAAGGGAATGGGTCGCAGCGTAGACGGGAGAGGGTCGCAGCGTAGAAGGGAGAGGCTCGCAGCGTAGACGGGAGAGGGTCTCAGCGTAGACGGGAATGGGTCGCAGCGTAGACGGGAGAGGGTCGCTGCGTAGACGGGAATGGGTCGCAGCGTAGACGGGAATGGGTCGCAGCGTAGACGAGAGAGGGTCGCAGCGTACACGGGAGAGAGTCACAGCGTAGACGGGAGAGGGTGGCAGCGTAGACGGGAGAGGGTCGCAGCGTAGACGGGAGAGGGTCGCAGCGTAGACGGGAGAGGGTCGCAGCGTAGACGGGAGAGGGTCGCAGCGTAGAAGGGAGAGGCTCGCAGCGTAGACGGGAGAGGGTCTCAGCGTAGACGGGAATGGGTCGCAGCGTAGATGGGAGAGGGTCGCTGCGTAGACGGGAATGGGTCGCAGCGTAGACGGGAATGGGTCGCAGCGTAGACGAGAGAGGGTCGCAGCGTACACGGGAGAGAGTCACAGCGTAGACGGGAGAGGGTGGCAGCGTAGACGGGAGAGGGTCGCAGCGTAGACGGGAATGGGTCGCAGCGTAGACGGGAGAGGGTCTCAGCGTAGACGGGAATGGGTCGCAGCGTAGACGGGAGAGGGTCGCTGCGTAGACGGGAATGGGTCGCAGCGTAGACGGGAGAGTGTCGCAGCGTAGACGGGAATGGGTCGCAGCGTAGACGGGAGAGGGTCGCAGCGTAGGCGGGAGAGGGTCGCAGCGTAGACGGGAGAGGGTCGCAGCGTAGACGGGAGAGGGTCGCAGCGTAGACGGGAGAGGGTCGCAGCGTAGACGGGAGAGGGTCGCAGCGTAGACGGGAGAGGGTCGCAGCGTAGACGGGAGAGGGTCGCAGCGTAGACGGGAGAGGGTCACAGCGTAGACGGTTGAGGGTCGCAGCGTAGACGGGAGCGGGTCGCAGCGTAGACGGGAGAGGGCCGCAGCGTAGGCGGGAGAGGGTCGCTGCGTAGGCGGGAGAGGGTCGCAGCGTAGGCGGGAGAGGGTCGCAGCGTAGACGGGAGAGGGTCGAAGCGTAGACGGGAATGGGTCGCAGCGTAGACGGGAGAGGGTGGCAGCGTAGACGGGAGAGGGTCGCAGCATAGACGGGAGAGGGTCGCAGCGTAGACGGGAACGGTTCGCAGCGTAGACGGGAGAGTGTCTCAGCATAGGCGGGAGAGAGTCGCAGCGTAGACGGGAGACAGTCCGCAGCGTAGACGGGAACGGTTCGCAGCGTAGACGGGAGAGGGTCTCAGCGTAGACGGGAGAGGGTCGCAGCGTAGAAGGGAATGGGTAGCAGCGTAGACGGGAGAGGGTCGCAGCGTAGACGGGAGAGAGTCGCAGCGTAGACGGGAGAGAGTCTCAGCGTAGACGGGAGAGGGTCGCAGCGTAGACGGGAGAGGATCGCAGCATAGACGGGAGAGGGCCGCAGCGTAGACGGGAGAGGGTCGCAGCGTAGACGGGAGAGGGTCGCAGCGTAGACGGGAGAGGGTCTCAGCGTAGACGGGAGAGGGTCGCAGAGTAGACGGCAGAGGGTCACAGCGTAGACGGGAATGGGTCGCAGCGTAGACGGGAGAGGGTCGCAGCGTAGACGGGAGACAGTCCGCAGCGTAGACGGGAGAGGGTCTCAGCGTAGACGGGAGAGGGTCGCAGCGTAGACGGGAGAGGGTCGCAGCGTAGACAGGAGACAGTCCGCAGCGTAGACGGGAACGGTTCGCAGCGTAGACGGGAGAGGGTCGCAGCGTAGACGGTAATGGGTCGCAGCGTAGACGGGAGAGGGTTGCAGCGCAGACGGGAGAGGGTAGCAGCGTCGACGGGAGAGGGTCGCAGCGTAGACGGGAGAGGGTCGCAGCGTAGACGGGAGAGGGTCGCAGCGTAGACGGGAGAGGGTCGCAGCGTAGAAGGGAATGGGTCGCAGCGTAGACGGGAGAGGGTCGCAGCGTAGACGGGAGAGGGTCGCAGCGTAGACGGGAGAGGGTCGCCGCGTAGACGGGAGAGGGTCTCAGCGTAGACGGGAGAGGTTCGCAGCGTAGACGGGAGAGGGTCGCAGCGTAGACGGGAGAGGGTCGCAGCGTAGACGGGAGAGGGTCGCAGCGTAGACGGGAGAGGGTCGCAGCGTAGACGGGAGAGGGTCGCAGCGTAGACGGGAGAGGGTCGCAGCGTAGACGGGAGAGGGCCGCAGCGTAGACGGGAGAGGGCCGCAGCGTTGACGGGAGAGGGTCGCAGCGTAGACGGGAGAGGGTCGCAGCGTAGACGGGAGAGGGTCGCAGCGTAGACGGGAGAGGGTCGCAGCGTAGACGGGAGAGGGTCGCAGCGTAGACGGGAGAGGGTCGCAGCGTAGACGGGAGAGGGTCGCAGCGTAGACGGGAGAGGGTCGCAGCGTAGACGGGAGAGGGTCGCAGCGTAGACGGGAGAGGGTCGCAGCGTAGACGGGAGAGGGTCGCAGCGTAGACGGGAGAGGGTCGCAGCGTAGACGGCAGAGGTTCGCAGCGTAGACGGGAGAGGGTCGCAGCGTAGACGGGAGAGGGTCGCAGCGTAGACGGGAGAGGGTCGCAGCGTAGACGGTAATGGGTCGCAGCGTAGACGGGAGAGGGTCGCAGCGTCGACGGGAGAGGGTCGCAGCGTAGAAGGGAATGGGTCGCAGCGTAGACGGGAGAGGGTCGCAGGGTAGACGGGAGAGGGTCGCAGCGTAGACGGGAGAGGGTCGCAGCGTAGACGGGAGAGGGTCGCAGCGTAGACGGGAGAGGGCCGCAGCGTAGACGGGAGAGGGCCGCAGCGTAGACGGGAGAGGGCCGCAGCGTAGACGGGAGAGGGCCGCAGCGTAGACGGGAGAGGGCCGCAGCGTAGACGGGAGAGGGCCGCAGCGTAGACGGGAGGGGGCCGCAGCGTAGACGGGAGAGGGCCGCAGCGTAGACGGGAGAGGGCCGCAGCGTAGACGGGAGAGGGCCGCAGCGTAGACGGGAGAGGGCCGCAGCGTAGACGGGAGAGGGCCGCAGCGTAGACGGGAGAGGGTCGCAGCGTAGACGGGAGAGGGTCGCAGCGTAGACGGGAGAGGGTCGCAGCGTAGACGGGAGAGGGTCGCAGCGTAGACGGGAGAGGGTCGCAGCGTAGACGGGAGAGGGTCGCAGCGTAGACGGGAGAGGGTCGCAGCGTAGACGGGAGAGGGTCGCAGCGTAGGCGGGAGAGTGTCGCAGCGTAGACGGCAGAGGGTCACAGCGTAGACGGGAGAGGGTCTCAGCGTAGACGGGAGAGGGTCGCAGCGTAGACCGGAGAGAGTCGCAGCGTAGACGGGAGAGGGTCGCAGCGTAGACGGGAATGGGTCGCAGCGTAGACGGGAGAGGGTCGCAGCGTAGACGGGAGAGGGTCGCAGCGTAGAAGGGAATGGGTCGCAGCGTAGACGGGAGAGGCTCGCAGCGTAGACGGGAGAGGCTCGCAGCGTAGACGGGAAAGGGTCTCAGCGTAGACGGGAATGGGTCGCAGCGTAGACGGGAGAGGGTCGCTGCGTAGACGGGAATGGGTCGCAGCGTAGACGGGAATGGGTCGCAGCGTAGACGGGAGAGGGTCGCAGCGTAGACGGGAGAGGGTCGCAGCGTAGACGGGAGAGGGTCTCAGCGTAGACGGGAGAGGGTCTCAGCGTAGACGGGAGAGGGTCGCAGCGTAGACGGGAGAGGGTCGCAGCGTAGACAGGAGACAGTCCGCAGCGTAGACGGGAACGGTTCGCAGCGTAGACGGGAGAGGGTCGCAGCGTAGACGGTAATGGGTCGCAGCGTAGACGGGAGAGGGTCGCAGCGTCGACGGGAGAGGGTCGCAGCGTAGACGGGAGAGGGTCGCAGCGTAGACGTGAGAGGGTCGCAGCGTAGAAGGGAATGGGTCGCAGCGTAGACGGGAGAGGGTCGCAGCGTAGACGGGAGAGGGTCGCAGCGTAGACGGGAGAGGGTCTCTGCGTAGACGGGAGAGGTTCGCAGCGTAGACGGGAGAGGGTCGCAGCGTAGACGGGAGAGGGTCGCAGCGTAGACGGGAGAGGGTCGCAGCGTCGACGGGAGAGGGTCGCAGCGTCGACGGGAGAGGGTCGCAGCGTAGACGGGAGAGGGTCGCTGCGTAGACGGGAATGGGTCGCAGCGTAGACGGGAGAGGGTCGCAGCGTAGACGGGAGAGGGTCGCAGCGTAGACGGGAGAGGGTCGCAGCGTAGACGGCAGAGGTTCGCAGCGTAGACGGGAGAGGGTCGCAGCGTAGACGGGAGAGGGCCGCAGCGTAGACGGGAATGGGTCGCAGCGTAGACGGGAATGGGTCGCAGCGTAGACGGGAATGGGTCGCAGCGTAGACGGGAGAGGTTCGCAGCGTAGACGGGAATGGGTCGCAGCGTAGACGGGAGAGGGTCGCAGCGTAGACGGGAATGGGTCGCAGCGTAGACGGGAGAGGGTCGCAGCGTAGACGGGAATGGGTCACAGCATAGACAGGAGAGAGTCACAGCGTAGACGGTAGAGGGTCGCAGCGTAGACGGGAATGGGTCGCAGCGTAGACGGGAGACAGTCTCAGCGTAGACGGGAGAGGATCTCAGCGTAGACGGGAGAGGGCCGCAGCGTAGACGGGAATGGGTCGCAGCGTAGACGGGAATGGGTCGCAGCGTAGACGGGAATGGGTCGCAGCGTAGACGGGAGAGGTTGGCAGCGTAGACGGGAATGGGTCGCAGCGTAGACGGGAGAGGGTCGCAGCGTAGACGGGAATGGGTCGCAGCGTAGACGGGAGAGGGTCGCAGCGTAGACGGGAATGGGTCGCAGCGTAGACGGGAGAGGTTCACAGCGTAGACGGGAATGGGTCGCAGCATAGACAGGAGACTGTCACAGCGTAGACAGTAGAGGGTCGCAGCGTAGACGGGAAAGGTTCGCAGCGTAGACGGGAGAGGGTCGCAGCGTAGACGGGAATGGGTCGCAGCGTAGACGGGAGAGGGTCGCAGCGTAGACGGGAGAGGGTCGCAGCGTAGAAGGGAATGGGTCGCAGCGTAGACGGGAGAGGCTCGCAGCGTAGACGGGAGAGGCTCGCAGCGTAGACGGGAGAGGGTCGCAGCGTAGACGGGAGAGGGTCGCAGCGTAGACGGGAGAGGGTCGCAGCGTAGACGGGAGAGGGTCGCAGCGTAGACGGGAGAGGGTCGCAGCGTAGACGGGAGAGGGTCGCAGCGTAGACGGGAGAGGGTCGCAGCGTAGACGGGAGAGGGTCGCAGCGTAGACGGGAGAGGGTCGCAGCGTAGACGGGAGAGGGTCGCAGCGTAGACGGGAGAGGGTCGCAGCGTAGACGGGAGAGGGTCGCAGCGTAGACGGGAGATGGTCGCAGCGTAGACGGGAGAGGGTCGCAGCGTAGACGGGAATGGGTCGCAGCGTAGACGGGAGAGGGTCGCAGCGTAGACGGGAGAGGGTCGCAGCGTAGAAGGGAATGGGTCGCAGCGTAGACGGGAGAGGGTCGCAGCGTAGACGGGAGAGGGTCGCAGCGTAGACGGAAGAGGGTCTCAGCGTAGGCGGGAATGGGTCGCAGCGTAGACGGGAGAGGGTCGCTGCGTAGACGGGAATGGGTCGCAGCGTAGACGGGAGAGTGTCGCAGCGTAGACGGGAATGGGTCGCAGCGTAGACGGGAGAGGGTCGCAGCGTAGACGGGAGAGGGTCGCAGCGTAGACGGGAGAGGGTCGCAGCGTAGACGGGAGAGGGTCGCAGCGTAGACGGGAGAGGGTCGCAGCGTAGACGGGAGAGGGTCGCAGCGTAGACGGGAGAGTGTCGCAGCGTAGACGGGAGAGGGTCGCAGCGTAGACGGGAGAGGGTCGCAGCGTAGACGGGAGAGGGTCGCAGCGTAGACGGGAGAGGGTCGCAGCGTAGACGGGAGAGGGTCGCAGCGTAGACGGGAGAGGGTCGCAGCGTAGACGGTTGAGGGTCGCAGCGTAGACGGGAGAGGGCCGCAGCGTAGGCGGGAGAGGGCCGCAGCGTAGGCGGGAGAGGGCCGCAGCGTAGGCGGGAGAGGGTCGCAGCGTAGACGGGAATGGGTCGCAGCGTAGACGGGAGAGGGTGGCAGCGTAGACGGGAGAGGTTGGCAGCGTAGACGGGAGAGGGTCGCAGCGTAGACGGTTGAGGGCCGCAGCGTCGACGGGAGAGGGCCGCAGCGTCGACGGGAGAGGGCCGCAGCGTAGACGGGAGAGGGCCGCAGCGTAGGCGGGAATGGGTCGCAGCGTAGGCGGGAATGGGTCGCAGCGTAGACGGGAGAGGGTGGCAGCGTAGACGGGAGAGGTTGGCAGCGTAGACGGGAGAGGGTCGCAGCGTAGACGGGAGAGGGTCGCAGCGTAGACGGGAACGGTTCGCAGCGTAGACGGGAGAGTGTCTCAGCGTAGGCGGGAGAGAGTCGCAGCGTAGACGGGAGACAGTCCGCAGCGTAGACGGGAACGGTTCGCAGCGTAGACGGGAGAGGGTCTCAGCGTAGACGGGAGAGGGTCTCAGCGTAGACGGGAGAGGGTCTCAGCGTAGACGGGAGAGGGTCGCAGCGTAGACGGGAATGGGTCGCAGTGTAGACGGGAGAGGGTCGCAGCGTAGACGGGAGAGGGTCGCAGCGTAGAAGGGAATGGGTCGCAGCGTAGACGGGAGAGGGTCGCAGCGTAGACGGGAGAGGGTCGCAGCGTAGACGGAAGAGGGTCTCAGCGTAGACGGGAATGGGTCGCAGCGTAGACGGGAGAGGGTCGCTGCGTAGACGGGAATGGGTCGCAGCGTAGACGGGAGAGTGTCGCAGCGTAGACGGGAATGGGTCGCAGCGTAGACGGGAGAGGGTCGCAGCGTAGACGGGAGAGGGTCGCAGCGTAGACGGGAGAGGGTCGCAGCGTAGACGGGAGAGGGTCGCAGCGTAGACGGGAGAGGGTCGCAGCGTAGACGGGAGAGGGTCGCAGCGTAGACGGGAGAGGGTCGCAGCGTAGACGGGAGAGGGTCGCAGCGTAGACGGGAGAGGGTCGCAGCGTAGACGGGAGAGGGTCGCAGCGTAGACGGGAGAGGGTCGCAGCGTAGAAGGGAATGGGTCGCAGCGTAGACGGGAGAGGGTCGCAGCGTAGACGGGAGAGGGTCGCAGCGTAGACGGAAGAGGGTCTCAGCGTAGGCGGGAATGGGTCGCAGCGTAGACGGGAGAGGGTCGCTGCGTAGACGGGAATGGGTCGCAGCGTAGACGGGAGAGTGTCGCAGCGTAGACGGGAATGGGTCGCAGCGTAGACGGGAGAGGGTCGCAGCGTAGACGGGAGAGGGTCGCAGCGTAGACGGGAGAGGGTCGCAGCGTAGACGGGAGAGGGTCGCAGCGTAGACGGGAGAGGGTCGCAGCGTAGACGGGAGAGGGTCGCAGCGTAGACGGGAGAGTGTCGCAGCGTAGACGGGAGAGGGTCGCAGCGTAGACGGGAGAGTGTCGCAGCGTAGACGGGAGAGGGTCGCAGCGTAGACGGGAGAGGGTCGCAGCGTAGACGGGAGAGGGTCGCAGCGTAGACGGGAGAGGGTCGCAGCGTAGACGGGAGAGGGTCGCAGCGTAGACGGGAGAGGGTCGCAGCGTAGACGGTTGAGGGTCGCAGCGTAGACGGGAGAGGGCCGCAGCGTAGGCGGGAGAGGGCCGCAGCGTAGGCGGGAGAGGGCCGCAGCGTAGGCGGGAGAGGGTCGCAGCGTAGACGGGAATGGGTCGCAGCGTAGACGGGAGAGGGTGGCAGCGTAGACGGGAGAGGTTGGCAGCGTAGACGGGAGAGGGTCGCAGCGTAGACGGTTGAGGGCCGCAGCGTCGACGGGAGAGGGCCGCAGCGTCGACGGGAGAGGGCCGCAGCGTAGACGGGAGAGGGCCGCAGCGTAGGCGGGAATGGGTCGCAGCGTAGACGGGAGAGGGTGGCAGCGTAGACGGGAGAGGTTGGCAGCGTAGACGGGAGAGGGTCGCAGCGTAGACGGGAGAGGGTCGCAGCGTAGACGGGAACGGTTCGCAGCGTAGACGGGAGAGTGTCTCAGCGTAGGCGGGAGAGAGTCGCAGCGTAGACGGGAGACAGTCCGCAGCGTAGACGGGAACGGTTCGCAGCGTAGACGGGAGAGGGTCTCAGCGTAGACGGGAGAGGGTCTCAGCGTAGACGGGAGAGGGTCTCAGCGTAGACGG
Source organism: Somniosus microcephalus (assembly GCF_052327205.1). Classification (NCBI taxonomy): domain Eukaryota; kingdom Metazoa; phylum Chordata; class Chondrichthyes; order Squaliformes; family Somniosidae; genus Somniosus; species Somniosus microcephalus. The sequence continues at coordinate 371,855,055 of NC_140989.1, read as the reverse complement.
GAGAGGGTCGCAGCGTAGAAGGGAATGGGTCGCAGCGTAGACGGGAGAGGGTCGCAGCGTAGACGGGAGAGGGTCGCAGCGTAGACGGAAGAGGGTCTCAGCGTAGGCGGGAATGGGTCGCAGCGTAGACGGGAGAGGGTCGCTGCGTAGACGGGAATGGGTCGCAGCGTAGACGGGAGAGTGTCGCAGCGTAGACGGGAATGGGTCGCAGCGTAGACGGGAGAGGGTCGCAGCGTAGACGGGAGAGGGTCGCAGCGTAGACGGGAGAGGGTCGCAGCGTAGACGGGAGAGGGTCGCAGCGTAGACGGGAGAGGGTCGCAGCGTAGACGGGAGAGGGTCGCAGCGTAGACGGGAGAGTGTCGCAGCGTAGACGGGAGAGGGTCGCAGCGTAGACGGGAGAGGGTCGCAGCGTAGACGGGAGAGGGTCGCAGCGTAGACGGGAGAGGGTCGCAGCGTAGACGGGAGAGGGTCGCAGCGTAGACGGGAGAGGGTCGCAGCGTAGACGGTTGAGGGTCGCAGCGTAGACGGGAGAGGGCCGCAGCGTAGGCGGGAGAGGGCCGCAGCGTAGGCGGGAGAGGGCCGCAGCGTAGGCGGGAGAGGGTCGCAGCGTAGACGGGAATGGGTCGCAGCGTAGACGGGAGAGGGTGGCAGCGTAGACGGGAGAGGTTGGCAGCGTAGACGGGAGAGGGTCGCAGCGTAGACGGTTGAGGGCCGCAGCGTCGACGGGAGAGGGCCGCAGCGTCGACGGGAGAGGGCCGCAGCGTAGACGGGAGAGGGCCGCAGCGTAGGCGGGAATGGGTCGCAGCGTAGACGGGAGAGGGTGGCAGCGTAGACGGGAGAGGTTGGCAGCGTAGACGGGAGAGGGTCGCAGCGTAGACGGGAGAGGGTCGCAGCGTAGACGGGAACGGTTCGCAGCGTAGACGGGAGAGTGTCTCAGCGTAGGCGGGAGAGAGTCGCAGCGTAGACGGGAGACAGTCCGCAGCGTAGACGGGAACGGTTCGCAGCGTAGACGGGAGAGGGTCTCAGCGTAGACGGGAGAGGGTCTCAGCGTAGACGGGAGAGGGTCTCAGCGTAGACGGGAGAGGGTCGCAGCGTAGACGGGAATGGGTCGCAGTGTAGACGGGAGAGGGTCGCAGCGTAGACGGGAGAGGGTCGCAGCGTAGAAGGGAATGGGTCGCAGCGTAGACGGGAGAGGGTCGCAGCGTAGACGGGAGAGGGTCGCAGCGTAGACGGAAGAGGGTCTCAGCGTAGACGGGAATGGGTCGCAGCGTAGACGGGAGAGGGTCGCTGCGTAGACGGGAATGGGTCGCAGCGTAGACGGGAGAGTGTCGCAGCGTAGACGGGAATGGGTCGCAGCGTAGACGGGAGAGGGTCGCAGCGTAGACGGGAGAGGGTCGCAGCGTAGACGGGAGAGGGTCGCAGCGTAGACGGGAGAGGGTCGCAGCGTAGACGGGAGAGGGTCGCAGCGTAGACGGGAGAGGGTCGCAGCGTAGACGGGAGAGGGTCGCAGCGTAGACGGGAGAGGGTCGCAGCGTAGACGGGAGAGGGTCGCAGCGTAGACGGGAGAGGGTCGCAGCGTAGACGGGAGAGGGTCGCAGCGTAGACGGGAGAGGGTCGCAGCGTAGACGGGAGAGGGTCGCAGCGTAGACGGGAGAGGGTCGCAGCGTAGACGGGAGAGGGTCGCAGCGTAGACGGTTGAGGGTCGCAGCGTAGACGGGAGAGGGCCGCAGCGTAGACGGGAGAGGGCCGCAGCGTAGACGGGAGAGGGCCGCAGCGTAGGCGGGAGAGGGCCGCAGCGTAGACGGGAATGGGTCGCAGCGTAGACGGGAGAGGGTGGCAGCGTAGACGGGAGAGGTTGGCAGCGTAGACGGGAGAGGGTCGCAGCGTAGACGGGAGAGGGTCGCAGCGTAGACGGGAACGGTTCGCAGCGTAGACGGGAGAGTGTCTCAGCGTAGGCGGGAGAGAGTCGCAGCGTAGACGGGAGACAGTCCGCAGCGTAGACGGGAACGGTTCGCAGCGTAGACGGGAGAGGGTCTCAGCGTAGACGGGAGAGGGTCGCAGCGTAGACGGGAGAGGGTCGCAGCGTAGAAGGGAATGGGTCGCAGCGTAGACGGGAGAGGGTCGCAGCGTAGACGGGAGAGAGTCGCAGCGTAGACGGGAGTGAGTCTCAGCGTAGACGGGAGAGGGCCGCAGCGTAGACGGGAGAGGGCCGCAGCGTAGACGGGAGAGGGCCGCAGCGTAGACGGGAGAGGGGCGCAGCGTAGACGGGAGAGGGTCTCAGCGTAGACGGGAGAGGGTCTCAGCGTAGACGGGAGAGGGTCGCAGAGTAGACGGCAGAGGGTCGCAGCGTAGACGGGAATGGGTCGCAGCGTAGACGGGAGAGGGTCGCAGCGTAGACGGGAGAGGGTCTCAGCGTAGACGGGAGAGGGTCTCAGCGTAGACGGGAGAGGGTCTCAGCGTAGACGGGAGAGGGTCGCAGCGTAGACAGGAGACAGTCCGCAGCGTAGACGGGAACGGTTCGCAGCGTAGACGGGAGAGGGTCGCAGCGTAGACAGTAATGGGTCGCAGCGTAGACGGGAGAGGGTCGCAGCGTCGACGGGAGAGGGTCGCAGCGTCGACGGGAGAGGGTCGCAGCGTAGACGTGAGAGGGTCGCAGCGTAGAAGGGAATGGGTCGCAGCGTAGACGGGAGAGGGTCGCAGCGTAGACGGGAGAGGGTCGCAGCGTAGACGGGAGAGGGTCGCAGCGTAGACGGGAGAGGGTCTCTGCGTAGACGGGAGAGGTTAGCAGCGTAGACGGGAGAGGGTCGCAGCGTAGACGGGAGAGGGTCGCAGCGTAGACGGGAGAGGGTCGCAGCGTAGACGGGAGAGGGTCGCAGCGTAGACGGGAGAGGGTCGCTGCGTAGACGGGAATGGGTCGCAGCGTAGACGGGAGAGGGTCGCAGCGTAGACGGGAGAGGGTCGCAGCGTAGACGGGAGAGGGTCGCAGCGTAGACGGGAGAGGGTCGCAGCGTAGACGGCAGAGGTTCGCAGCGTAGACGGGAGAGGGTCGCAGCGTAGACGGGAGAGGGCCGCAGCGTAGACGGGAATGGGTCGCAGCGTAGACGGGAATGGGTCGCAGCGTAGACGGGAATGGGTCGCAGCGTAGACGGGAGAGGTTCGCAGCGTAGACGGGAATGGGTCGCAGCGTAGACGGGAGAGGGTCGCAGCGTAGACGGGAATGGGTCGCAGCGTAGACGGGAGAGGGTCGCAGCGTAGACGGGAATGGGTCACAGCATAGACAGGAGAGAGTCACAGCGTAGACGGTAGAGGGTCGCAGCGTAGACGGGAATGGGTCGCAGCATAGACGGGAGACAGTCTCAGCGTAGACGGGAGAGGATCTCAGCGTAGACGGGAGAGGGCCGCAGCGTAGACGGGAATGGGTCGCAGCGTAGACGGGAATGGGTCGCAGCGTAGACGGGAATGGGTCGCAGCGTAGACGGGAGAGGTTGGCAGTGTAGACGGGAATGGGTCGCAGCGTAGACGGGAGAGGGTCGCAGCGTAGACGGGAATGGGTCGCAGCGTAGACGGGAGAGGGTCGCAGCGTAGACGGGAATGGGTCGCAGCGTAGACGGGAGAGGTTCACAGCGTAGACGGGAATGGGTCGCAGCATAGACAGGAGAGAGTCACAGCGTAGACAGTAGAGGGTCGCAGCGTAGACGGGAGACAGTCTCAGCGTAGACGGAGAGGGTCGCAGCGTAGACGGGAGAGGGTCGCAGCGTAGACGGGAGAGGGTCGCAGCGTAGACGGGAGAGGGTCGCAGCGTAGACGGGAGAGGGTCGCAGCGTAGACGGGAGAGGGTCGCAGCGTAGACGGGAACGGGTCACAGCGTAGACGGGAGAGGGTCGCAGCGTAGACGTGAACGGGTCACTGTGTAGACTGAGTCACAGGTGGCCCTCCGAGTCTGAGAATTTAATCAGGGACCCTTTAAACTCAGAGATGGAATTGGATTTTCGATGAAGGCTGCAGTTAGAATGAAGGTCGGTGTGTCTGTGGGCTGATTGTGATCATGGATAGTGCCTGTGGAGGTGAAGGAGGGGGGCAATGTACTGATGGAAACACATGGCTGATAGACTGACAATTACTTGCCACAGTTTGGGAGGGGGTTGGAAAGAAGCCGAAAGCCATGAGTGACAAGTGGTCAAAGTGAGTTCGATCCGATCCTCCCACTGCGGGAGACGGTTTTATTTCACGGCGGATAGAACCGGCACTGAATGTTTCACAGTCCTTCCACTTTTTAAAATAGCTTGTTGCAGACTCGCTGCTGGATAAATGATTTTTAAAGATGGTTTGGTCGAAGTGATGATTATTCTCAGACCAGGGCCCACTGGGGAACTGTTCGCTCACACTCCTGGGGAGGTGAGAGACCAACAAAGGGAGTTTTGGATGGTTTGTCTCTTTATGTTAACAAAACATTTACAAAACCGCTGGTCACAGCTGGTTACCGCTGGTCTCTGATGCTGCAAACTGTATCAGAACTAAAAGAAAGACTTGCATTTCTATAGCGCCTTTCACCACCTCAGGATGGCCCAAAGTGCTTTGCAGACAATGAAGTACTTTTTGAAGTGTAGTCACTGTTGTAATGTAGGAAACGGGACAGCCCATTTGCGCACAGCAAGATCCCACAAAAAGCAATGACCAGGTCATCTGTTTTTAGTGATGTTGGTTGAGAGATAAATATTGCCCAGGACACCGGGGAGAATTCCCCTGCTCTTCTTCCAATAGTGGCCATGGTATTTTTTACTGAGAGGACAGATTAATGTCTCATCTGAATGATAGCACCTCTGACAATAAAGCACTCCCTCAGTACTGCCACTCCGACAGTGCAGCGCTCCCTCAGTACTGCCCCTCCGACAGTGCAGCACTCCCTCAGTACTGCCACTCCGACAGTGCAGCGCTCCCTCAGTACTGCCCCTCCGACAGTGCAGCGCTCCCTCAGTACTGCCACTCCGACAGTGCAGCGCTCCCTCAGTATTGCCCCTCCGACAGTGCAGCGCTCCCTCAGTACTGCCCCTCTGGCAGTGCAGCACTCCCTCAGTACTGACCCTCCGACAGTGCAGCAATCCCTCAGTACTGCTCTTCCGACAGTGCGGCGCTACCTCAGTACTGCCCCTCCGACAGTGCAGCACTCCCTCAGTACTGCCCCTCCGACAGTGCGGCGCTCCCTCAGTACTGCCCTTCCGACTGCAGCACTCCCTCAATACTGCCCCTCTGACACTGCAGCACTTCCTCAGTACTGCCCCTCCGACAGTGCGGCGCTCCCTCAGTACTGCCCTTCCGACTGCAGCACTCCCTAAATACTGCCCCTCTGACAGTGCGGCACTCCGTCAGTACTGCCCCTCTGACAGTGCAGTACTCCCTCAGTACTGCCCCTCCGACAGCGAGGCACTCCCTCAGTACTGCACTGGGAGTGTCTGCCTGGATTTTACGCTGAAGTCTCTGGAGTGGGACTTGAACCCACGACCTTCTGACTTGGAGGCAAGAGTGCTGCACCTTGAGTAAGTGCGTAGGATTGAAATTGGCGACTGGTCAGATGGATGGTGAAGGTTCGTTCCTGTGATTCTGTATATTATAATCCATGAATATCCCGATAATCTTAGTTTCTTTTTTTTTGACAGGGTGTTCATGGGAAACCCGGGCCAAGGGGACAAAGAGGTCCAACAGTGAGTATCTGTCACTCCGATCGCTCAGTGAAACAACCTTACACATAACACAGGTGTAGACACATTTCGAACATAGAGGATTGACGAGGGCAGTGTGGTAGATGTTGTATATATGGATCTTCGAGAGTAATTTCATAAAGTCCCACAAAACAGGCTTATTTGGAAAATAGAAGCAGGTGGTGTTAATGGGATGGTGGTAACTTGGTTACGAAATTGGCTGAGGAATTGGTGGCAGAGAGTAAAGGTGAACAGATGTTTCTCTGAATCAATGGGAGTCTGCAGTGGGGTCCCCCAGGGGTTGGTTTTCAGACCATTGCTTTTCTTGGCGTATATCACTCACCTGTTTGCGGATGATACAAAATTTCACAACGTAATAAATAGTGAGCAGGAGAGAAGACATCAGGAGGACACAGGCAGACTTGTGAAATGGGCAGACACATGGCAGACTGGTGAAATGGGCAGACACATGCAGACTGGTGAAATGGGCAGACACAGGCAGACTTGTGAAATGGGCAGACACATGTCAGACTGGTGAAATGGGCAGACACAGGCAGACTGGTGAAATGGGCAGACACATGGCAGACTGGTGAAATGGGCAGACACATGGCAGACTTGAGAAATGGGCAGACACATGCAGACTGGTGAAATGAGCAGACACATGGCAGACTGGTGAAATGGGCAGACACATGCAGACTGGTGAAATGGGCAGACACAGGCAGACTTGTGAAGTGGGCAGACACAGGCAGACTGGTGAAATGAGCAGACACATGGCAGACTGGTGAAATGGGCAGACACATGCAGACTGGTGAAATGGGCAGACACAGGCAGACTTGTGAAATGGGCAGACACATGGCAGACTGGTGAAATGGACAGACACATGCAGACTGGTGAAATGGGCAGACACAGGCAGACTTGTGAAATGGGCAGACACAGGCAGACTGGTGAAATGGGCAGACACAGGCAGACTTGTGAAATGGGCAGACACAGGCAGACTTGTGAAATGGGCAGACACATGGCAGACTGGTGAAATGGGCAGACACGTGCAGACTGGTGAAATGGGCAGACACATAGCAGACTGGTGAAATGGGCAGACACATGGCAGACTGGTGAAATGAGCAGACACATGGCAGACTGGTGAACTGGGCTGACACAGGCAGACTGGTGAAATGGGCAGACACATGCAGACTGGTGAAATGGGCAGACACAGGCAGACTGGTGAAATGGGCAGACATATGGCAGACTGGTGAAATGGGCAGACACAGGCAGATTGGTGAAATGGGCAGACACAGGCAGACTAGTGAAATGGGCAGACACATGGCAGACTGGTGAAATGGACAGACACATGCAGACTGGTGAAATGGGCAGACACAGGCAGACTTGTGAAATGGGCAGACACAGGCAGACTGGTGAAATGGGCAGACACAGGCAGACTTGTGAAATGGGCAGACACAGGCAGACTTGTGAAATGGGCAGACACATGGCAGACTGGTGAAATGGGCAGACACGTGCAGACTGGTGAAATGGGCAGACACATAGCAGACTGGTGAAATGGGCAGACACATGGCAGACTGGTGAAATGAGCAGACACATGGCAGACTGGTGAACTGGGCTGACACAGGCAGACTGGTGAAATGGGCAGACACATGCAGACTGGTGAAATGGGCAGACACAGGCAGACTTGTGAAATGGGCAGACACATGGCAGACTGGTGAAATGGGCAGACACAGGCAGACTGGTGAAATGGGCAGACACAGGCAGAATGGTGAAATGTGCAGACACATGGCAGGCTGTTGAAGCGTGCAGACACATGGCAGACTAGTGAAATGGGCAGACACATGGCAGACTGGTGAAATGGACAGACACATGCAGACTGGTGAAATGGGCAGACACAGGCAGACTTGTGAAATGGGCAGACACAGGCAGACTGGTGAAATGGGCAGACACAGGCAGACTTGTGAAATGGGCAGACACAGGCAGACTTGTGAAATGGGCAGACACATGGCAGACTGGTGAAATGGGCAGACACGTGCAGACTGGTGAAATGGGCAGACACATAGCAGACTGGTGAAATGGGCAGACACATGGCAGACTGGTGAAATGAGCAGACACATGGCAGACTGGTGAACTGGGCTGACACAGGCAGACTGGTGAAATGGGCAGACACATGCAGACTGGTGAAATGGGCAGACACAGGCAGACTGGTGAAATGGGCAGACATATGGCAGACTGGTGAAATGGGCAGACACAGGCAGATTGGTGAAATGGGCAGACACAGGCAGACTAGTGAAATGGGCAGACACATGGCAGATCGGTGAAATGGACAGACACATGCAGACTGGTGAAATGGGCAGACACAGGCAGACTTGTGAAATGGGCAGACACAGGCAGACTGGTGAAATGGGCAGACACAGGCAGACTTGTGAAATGGGCAGACACAGGCAGACTTGTGAAATGGGCAGACACATGGCAGACTGGTGAAATGGGCAGACACGTGCAGACTGGTGAAATGGGCAGACACATAGCAGACTGGTGAAATGGGCAGACACATGGCAGACTGGTGAAATGAGCAGACACATGGCAGACTGGTGAACTGGGCTGACACAGGCAGACTGGTGAAATGGGCAGACACATGCAGACTGGTGAAAATGGCAGACACAGGCAGACTGGTGAAATGGGCAGACATATGGCAGACTGGTGAAATGGGCAGACACAGGCAGACTGGTGAAATGGGCAGACACAGGCAGACTGGTGAAATGGGCAGACACAGGCAGACTTGTGAAATGGGCAGACACAGGCAGCCTGGTGAAATGGGCAGACACATGCAGACTGGTGAAATGGGCAGACACAGGCAGACTGGTGAAATGGGCAGACACATGCAGACTGGTGAAATGGGCAGACACAGGCAGACTGGTGAAATGGGCAGACACAGGCAGACTGGTGAAATGGGCAGACACAGGCAGACTGGTGAAGCATACAGACACAGGCGGACTGGTGAAATGGGCAGACACAGGCAGACTGGTGTAATGGGCAGACACAGGCAGACTGGTGAAGCGTGCAGACACATGGCAGACTGTTGAAATGGGCAGACACATGGCAGGCTGGTGAAATGGGCAGACACAGGCAGACTGGTGAAATGGGCAGACACAGGCAGAATGGTGAAATGTGCAGACACATGGCAGGCTGGTGAAGCGTGCAGACACATGGCAGACGAGTGAAATGGGCAGACACATGGCAGACTGGTGAAATGGGCAGAAACATACAGACTGGGGAAATGGGCAGACACATGGCAGACTTGAGAAATGGGCAGACACAGGCAGACTGGTGAAATGAGCAGACACAGGCAGACTGGTGAAATGAGCAGACACATCCAGACTGGTGAAATGGGCAGACACATGGCAGACTTGAGAAATGGGCAGACACAGGCAGACTGGTGAAATGAGCAGACACAGGCAGACTGGTGAAATGGGCAGGCACATGGTGAAATGGGCAGACACAGGCAGACTGGTGAAATGGGCAGACACATGGCAGACTGGTGAAAAGGGCAGACACATGGCAGACTGGTGAAATGGGCAGACACAGGCAGCCTGCTGAAATGGGCAGACACATGGCAGACTGGTGGAAAGGGCAGACACATGGCAGACTGGTGAAATGTGCAGACACAGGCAGTCTGGTGAAATGGGCAGACAGTTGGCAGACTGGTGAAAAGGGCAGACACATGGCAGACTGGTGAAATGTGCAGACACAGGCAGACTGGTGAAATGGGCAGGCACAGGCAGACGGGTGAAATGGGCAGACACAGGCAGAATGGTGAAATGGGCAGATACAGGCAGACTGGTGAAATGGGCAGACACAGGCAGACTGGTGAAATGGGCAGACACAGGCAGACTGGTGAAATGGGCAGACACAGGCAGATTGGTGAAATGTGCAGACACAGGCGGACTGGTGAAATGGGCAGACACAGGCAGACTGGTGAAGTGGGCAGACACATGGCAGACTGGTGAAATGGGCAGACACATGGCAGACTGGTGAAATGAGCAGACACAGGCAGACTGGTGAAATGGGCAGACACATGGCAGACTGGTGAAATGGGCAGACACATGGCAGACTGGTGAAATGAGCAGACACAGGCAGACTGGTGAAATGGGCAGACACATTGCAGACTGGTGAAAAGGGCAGACACATGGCAGACTGGTGAAATAGGTAGACACATGGCAGACTGGTGAAATGGGCAGACACATGGCAGACTGGTGAAATGAGCAGACAGGCAGACTGGTGAAATGGGCAGACACATGGCAGACTGGTGAAATGGGCAGGCACATGGCAGACTGGTGAAATGGGAAGACACATGGCAGATTGGTGAAAAGGGCAGACACATGGCAGACTGGTGAAAAGGGCAGACACATTGCAGACTGGTGAAAAGGGCAGACACATGGCAGACTGGTGAAATAGGCAGACACATGGCAGACTGGCGAAATGGGCAGACACATGGCAGACTGGTGAAAAGGGCAGACACATGGCAGACTGGTGAAAAGGGCAGACACATGGCAGACTGGTGAAATGGGCAGACACAGGCAGACTGGTGAAATGGACAGACACATGGCAGACTGGTGAAATGAGCAGACAGAGGCAGACTGGTGAAATGGGCAGACACATGGCAGACTGGTGAAATGGGCAGACACATGGCAGACTGTTGAAATGGGCAGACACATGGCAGACTGGTGAAATGGGCCGACACATGGCAGACTGGTGAAATGGGCAGACACATGACAGACTGGTGAAATGGGCAGACACATGGCAGACTGGTGAAATGGGCAGACACATGGCAGACTGGTGAAAAGGGCAGACACATGGCAGACTGGTGAAAAGGGCAGACACATTGCAGACTGGTGAAAAGGGCAGGCACATGGCAGACTGGTGGAATAGGCAGACACATGGCGGACTGGTGAAATGGGCAGACACAAGCAGACTGGTGAAATGGGCAGACAGGCAGACTGGTGAAATGGGCAGACACATGGCAGACTGGTGAAATGGGCAGACACGGGCAGACTGGTGAAATGGGCAGAAACAGGCAGACTGGTGAAATGGGCAGACACATGGCAGACTGGTGAAATGGGCAGACACAGGCAGACTGGTGAAATGGGCAGGTCCAGGCAGACTGGTGAAATGAGCAGGCACATGGCAGACTGGTGAAATGGGCAGACACAGGCAGACTGGTGAAATGGGCAGGCACATGGCAGACTGGTGAAATGGGCAGACACAGGCAGACTGGTGAAATGGGCAGACACAGGCAGACTGGTGAAATGGGCAGACACATGGCAGACTGGTGAAATGGGCAGACACATGGCAGACTGGTGAAATGGGCAGACACAGACAGACTGGTGAAAAGGGCAGACACATGGCAGACTGGTGAAATGGGCAGACACATTGCAGACTGGTGAAATGGGCAGTCACAGGCAGACTGGTGAAATGGGCAGACACATGGCAGACTGGTAAAATGGACAGACACAGGCAGACTGGTGAAAAGGGCAGACACAGGCAGACTGGTGAAATGGGCAGACACAGGCAGACTGGTGACATGGGCAGACACAGGCAGACTGGTGAAATGGGCAGACACATGGCAGACTGGTGAAATGAGCAGACACAGGCAGACTGGTGAAATGGGCAGACACATGCAGACTGGTGAAATAGGCAGACACAGGCAGACTGGTGAAATGGGCAGACACAGGCAGACTGGTGAAATGGGCAGACACAGGCAGACTGGTGAAATGGGCAGACACAGGCAGACTGGTGAAATGGGCAGACACAGGCAGATTGGTGAAATGGGCAGACACAGGCAGACTGGTGAAATGGGCAGACACAGGCAGACTGGTGAAATGAGCGGAAACAGGTGGACTGGTGAAATGGGCAGACACATGGCAGACTGGTGAAATGGGCAGACACAGGCAGACTGGTGAAATGGGCAGACACAGGCTGACTGCTGAAATGGGCGGACACATGGCAGACTGGTGAAATAGGCAGACACATGGCGGACTGGTGAAATGGGCAGACACAGGCAGACTGGTGAAATGGGCAGACACATGGCAGACTGGTGAAATGGGCAGGCACAGGCAGAATGGTGAAATGGGCAGTCTTAGGCAGACTGGTGAAATGGGCAGACACAGGCATACTGGTGAAATGGTTAGACACAGGCAGACTGGTGAAGCATGCAGACACAGGCAGACTGGTGAAATGGGCAGACACAGGCAGACTGGTGAAATGAGCGGACACAGGCAGACTGGTGAAATGTGCAGACACAGGCAGACTGGTGAAATGAGCAGACAGAGGCAGACTGGTGAAATGAGCAGACACAGGCAGACTGGTGAAATGGGCAGACACAGGCAGACTGGTGAAATTGGCAGACACAGACAGACTGGTGAAAAGGGCAGACACATGGCAGACTGGTGAAATGGGCAGACACATTGCAGACTGGTGAAATGGGCAGTCACAGGCAGACTGGTGAAATGGGCAGACACATGGCAGACTGGTGAAATGGGCAGACACAGGCAGACTGGTGAAATGGGCAGGTCCAGCCAGACTGGTGAAATGAGCAGGCACATGGCAGACTGGTGAAATGGGCAGACACAGGCAGACTGGTGAAATGGGCAGGCACATGGCAGACTGGTGAAATGGGCAGACACAGGCAGACTGGTGAAATGGGCAGACACAGGCAGACTGGTGAAATGGGCAGACACATGGCAGACTGGTGAAATGGGCAGACACATGGCAGACTGGTGAAATGGGCAGATACAGACAGACTGGTGAAAAGGGCAGACACATGGCAGACTGGTGAAATGGGCAGACACATTGCAGACTGGTGAAATCGGCAGTCACAGGCAGACTGGTGAAATGGGCAGACACATGGCAGACTGGTAAAATGGACAGACACAGGCAGACTGGTGAAAAGGGCAGAAACAGGCAGACTGGTGAAATGGGCAGACACAGGCAGACTGGTGACATGGGCAGACACAGGCAGACTGGTGAAATGGGCAGACACATGGCAGACTGGTGAAATGAGCAGACACAGGCAGACTGGTGAAATGGGCAGACACATGCAGACTGGTGAAATGGGCAGACACAGGCAGACTGGTGAAATGGGCAGACAGAGGCAGACTGGTGAAATGGGCAGACACAGGCAGACTGGTGAAATGGGCAGACACAGGCAGACTGGTGAAATGGGCAGACACAGGCAGATTGGTGAAATGGGCAGACACAGGCAGACTGGTGAAATGGGCAGACACAGGCAGTCTGGTGAAATGAGCGGACACAGGCGGACTGGTGAAATGGGCAGACATGGCAGACTGGTGAAATGGGCAGACAGGCAGACTGGTGAAATGGGCAGACACAGGCTGACTGGTGAAATGGGCAGACACATGGCAGACTGGTGAAATGGGCAGACACATGGCGGACTGGTGAAATGGGCAGACACAGGCAGACTGGTGAAATGGGCAGACACATGGCAGACTGGTGAAATGGGCAGACACAGGCAGAATGGTGAAATGGGCAGTCTTAGGCAGACTGGTGAAATGGGCAGACACAGGCATACTGGTGAAATGGTCAGACACAGGCAGACTGGTGAAGCATGCAGACACAGGCAGACTGGTGAAATGGGCAGACACAGGCAGACTGGTGAAATGAGCGGACACAGGCAGACTGGTGAAATGTGCAGACACAGGCAGACTGGTGAAATGAGCAGACAGAGGCAGACTGGTGAAATGAGCAGACACAGGCAGACTGGTGAAATGGGCAGACACAGGCAGACTGGTGAAATTGGCAGACACAGGCAGACTGGTGAAATGAGCGGACACAGGCAGACTGATGAAATGAGCAGGCACAGGCAGACTGGTGAAATGGGCAGACACATGCAGACTGGTGAAATGGGCAGATACAGGCGGACTGGCGAAGCATGCAGACACATGGCAGACTGGTGAAATGTGCAGACACATGGGAGACTGTTAAAATGGGCAGACACAGGCAGACTGGTGAAGCATGCAGACACATGGCAGACTGGTGAAATGGGCAGACACAGGCAGACTGGTGAAATGGGCAGACACATGCAGACTGGTGAAGCGTGCAGACTCATGGCAGACTGGTGAAATGGGCAGACACATGGCAGGCTGGTGAACCGTGCAGACACGTGGCAGACTGGTGAAATGAGCAGACACAGGCAGTCTGGTGAAATGGGCAGACACAGGCAGACTGGTGAAATGGGCAGACACAGGCAGGCTGGTGAAATGGGCAGACACAGGCAGACTGGTGAAATGGGCAGACACATGGGAGACTGGTGAAATGGGCAGACAAATGGCAGACTGGTGAAATGGGCAGACACATGGCAGACTGGTGAAATGGGCAGGCACATGGCAGACTGGTGAAATGGGCAGGCACATGGCAGACTGGTGAAATGGGCAGACACAGGCAGACTGGTGAAATGGGCAGACAGGCAGACTGGGGAAATGGGCAGACACAGGCAGACTGGTGAAATGGGCAGACACAGGCAGACTGGTGAAATGGGTAGACACAGGCAGACTGGTGAAATGGGCAGACACATGCAGACTGGTGAAATGGGCAGACACATGGCAGACGGGTGAAATGGGCAGACACAGCCAGACTGGTGAAATGGGCAGACACGGGCAGACACAGGCAGACTGGTGAAATGGGCAGACAGGCAGACTGGTGAAATGGGCAGACACAGGCAGACTGGTGAAATGGGTAGACAGGCAGACTGGTGAAATGGGCAGACACATGGCAGACTGGTGAAATGGGCAGACACAGGCAGACTGGTGAAATGAGCGGACACAGGCGCACTGGTGAAATGGGCAGCCACATGGCAGACTGGTGAAATGGGAAGACACAGGCAGACTGGTGAAATGGGCAGACACAGGCAGACTGGTGAAATGGGCAGACACAGGCAGACTGGTGAAATGGGCAGACACAGGCAGACTGGTGAAATGGGCAGACACAGGCAGACTGGTGAAATGGGCAGACACATGGCAGACTGGTGAAATGGGCAGACAAATGGCAGACTGGTGAAAAGGGCAGACACATTGCAGACTGGTGAAAAGGCCAGGCACATGGCAGACTGGTGGAATAGGCAGACACATGGCGGACTGGTGAAATGGGCAGACACAAGCAGACTGGTGAAATGGGCAGACAGGCAGACTGGTGAAATGGGCAGACACATGGCAGACTGGTGAAATGGGCAGACACAGGCAGACTGGTGAAATGGGCAGAAACAGGCAGACTGGTGAAATGGGCAGACACATGGCAGACTGGTGAAATGGGCAGACACAGGCAGACTGGTGAAATGGGCAGGTCCAGGCAGACTGGTGAAATGAGCAGGCACATGACAGACTGGTGAAATGGGCAGACACAGGCAGACTGGTGAAATGGGCAGGCACATGGCAGACTGGTGAAATGGGCAGACACAGGCAGACTGGTGAAATGGGCAGACACAGGCAGACTGGTGAAATGGGCAGACACATGGCAGACTGGTGAAATGGGCAGACACATGGCAGACTGGTGAAATGGGCAGACACAGACAGACTGGTGAAAAGGGCAGACACATGGCAGACTGGTGAAATGGGCAGACACATTGCAGACTGGTGAAATGGGCAGTCACAGGCAGACTGGTGAAATGGGCAGACACATGGCAGACTGGTAAAATGGACAGACACAGGCAGACTGGTGAAAAGGGCAGACACAGGCAGACTGGTGAAATGGGCAGACACAGGCAGACTGGTGACATGGGCAGACACAGGCAGACTGGTGAAATGGGCAGACACATGGCAGACTGGTGAAATGAGCAGACACAGGCAGACTGGTGAAATGGGCAGACACATGCAGACTGGTGAAATGAGCAGACACAGGCAGACTGGTGAAATGGGCAGACACAGGCAGACTGGTGAAATGGGCAGACACAGGCAGACTGGTAAAATGGGCAGACACAGGCAGACTGGTGAAATGGGCAGACACAGGCAGATTGGTGAAATGGGCAGACACAGGCAGACTGGTGAAATGGGCAGACACAGGCAGACTGGTGAAATGAGCGGACACAGGCGGACTGGTGAAATGGGCAGACACATGGCAGACTGGTGAAATGGGCAGACACAGGCAGACTGGTGAAATGGGCAGACACAGGCTGACTGGTGAAATGGGCAGACACATGGCAGACTGGTGAAATGGGCAGACACATGGCGGACTGGTGAAATGGGCAGACACAGGCAGACTGGTGAAATGGGCAGACACATGGCAGACTGGTGAAATGGGCAGACACAGGCAGAATGGTGAAATGGGCAGTCTTAGGCAGACTGGTGAAATGGGCAGACACAGGCATACTGGTGAAATGGTTAGACACAGGCAGACTGGTGAAGCATGCAGACACAGGCAGACTGGTGAAATGGGCAGACACAGGCAGACTGGTGAAATGAGCGGACACAGGCAGACTGGTGAAATGTGCAGACACAGGCAGACTGGTGAAATGAGCAGACAGAGGCAGACTGGTGAAATGAGCAGACACAGGCAGACTGGTGAAATGGGCAGACACAGGCAGACTGGTGAAATTGGCAGACACAGACAGACTGGTGAAAAGGGCAGACACATGGCAGACTGGTGAAATGGGCAGACACATTGCAGACTGGTGAAATGGGCAGTCACAGGCAGACTGGTGAAATGAGCAGACAGAGGCAGACTGGTGAAATGAGCAGGCACATGGCAGACTGGTGAAATGGGCAGACACAGGCAGACTGGTGAAATGGGCAGACACATGGCAGACTGGTGAAATGGGCAGACACATGGCAGACTGGTGAAATGGGCAGACACAGACAGACTGGTGAAAAGGGCAGACACATGGCAGACTGGTGAAATGGGCAGACACATTGCAGACTGGTGAAATGGGCAGTCACAGGCAGACTGGTGAAATGGGCAGACACATGGCAGACTGGTAAAATGGACAGACACAGGCAGACTGGTGAAAAGGGCAGACACAGGCAGACTGGTGAAATGGGCAGACACAGGCAGACTGGTGACATGGGCAGACACAGGCAGACTGGTGAATTGGGCAGACACATGGCAGACTGGTGAAATGAGCAGACACAGGCAGACTGGTGAAATGGGCAGACACATGCAGACTGGTGAAATGGGCAGACACAGGCAGACTGGTGAAATGGGCAGACACAGGCAGACTGGTGAAATGGGCAGACACAGGCGGACTGGTGAAATGGGCAGACATATGGCAGACTGGTGAAATGGGCAGACACAGGCAGACTGGTGAAATGGGCAGACACATGGCAGACTGGTGAAATGGGCAGACACATGGCAGACTGGTGAAATGAGCAGACACAGGCAGACTGGTGAAATGGGCAGACACATTGCAGACTGGTGAAAAGGGCAGACACATGCCAGACTGGTGAAATGAGCAGGCACATGGCAGACTGGTGAAATGGGCAGACACAGGCAGACTGGTGAAATGGGCAGGCACATGGCAGACTGGTGAAATGGGCAGACACAGGCAGACTGGTGAAATGGGCAGACACAGGCAGACTGGTGAAATGGGCAGACACATGGCAGACTGGTGAAATGGGCAGACACATGGCAGACTGGTGAAATGGGCAGATACAGACAGACTGGTGAAAAGGGCAGACACATGGCAGACTGGTGAAATGGGCAGACACATTGCAGACTGGTGAAATCGGCAGTCACAGGCAGACTGGTGAAATGGGCAGACACATGGCAGACTGGTAAAATGGACAGACACAGGCAGACTGGTGAAAAGGGCAGAAACAGGCAGACTGGTGAAATGGGCAGACACAGGCAGACTGGTGACATGGGCAGACACAGGCAGACTGGTGAAATGGGCAGACACATGGCAGACTGGTGAAATGAGCAGACACAGGCAGACTGGTGAAATGGGCAGACACATGCAGACTGGTGAAATGGGCAGACACAGGCAGACTGGTGAAATGGGCAGACAGAGGCAGACTGGTGAAATGGGCAGACACAGGCAGACTGGTGAAATGGGCAGACACAGGCAGACTGGTGAAATGGGCAGACACAGGCAGATTGGTGAAATGGGCAGACACAGGCAGACTGGTGAAATGGGCAGACACAGGCAGTCTGGTGAAATGAGCGGACACAGGCGGACTGGTGAAATGGGCAGACATGGCAGACTGGTGAAATGGGCAGACAGGCAGACTGGTGAAATGGGCAGACACAGGCTGACTGGTGAAATGGGCAGACACATGGCAGACTGGTGAAATGGGCAGACACATGGCGGACTGGTGAAATGGGCAGACACAGGCAGACTGGTGAAATGGGCAGACACATGGCAGACTGGTGAAATGGGCAGACACAGGCAGAATGGTGAAATGGGCAGTCTTAGGCAGACTGGTGAAATGGGCAGACACAGGCATACTGGTGAAATGGTCAGACACAGGCAGACTGGTGAAGCATGCAGACACAGGCAGACTGGTGAAATGGGCAGACACAGGCAGACTGGTGAAATGAGCGGACACAGGCAGACTGGTGAAATGTGCAGACACAGGCAGACTGGTGAAATGAGCAGACAGAGGCAGACTGGTGAAATGAGCAGACACAGGCAGACTGGTGAAATGGGCAGACACAGGCAGACTGGTGAAATTGGCAGACACAGGCAGACTGGTGAAATGAGCGGACACAGGCAGACTGATGAAATGAGCAGGCACAGGCAGACTGGTGAAATGGGCAGACACATGCAGACTGGTGAAATGGGCAGATACAGGCGGACTGGCGAAGCATGCAGACACATGGCAGACTGGTGAAATGTGCAGACACATGGGAGACTGTTAAAATGGGCAGACACAGGCAGACTGGTGAAGCATGCAGACACATGGCAGACTGGTGAAATGGGCAGACACAGGCAGACTGGTGAAATGGGCAGACACATGCAGACTGGTGAAGCGTGCAGACTCATGGCAGACTGGTGAAATGGGCAGACACATGGCAGGCTGGTGAACCGTGCAGACACGTGGCAGACTGGTGAAATGAGCAGACACAGGCAGTCTGGTGAAATGGGCAGACACAGGCAGACTGGTGAAATGGGCAGACACAGGCAGGCTGGTGAAATGGGCAGACACAGGCAGACTGGTGAAATGGGCAGACACATGGGAGACTGGTGAAATGGGCAGACAAATGGCAGACTGGTGAAATGGGCAGACACATGGCAGACTGGTGAAATGGGCAGGCACATGGCAGACTGGTGAAATGGGCAGGCACATGGCAGACTGGTGAAATGGGCAGACACAGGCAGACTGGTGAAATGGGCAGACAGGCAGACTGGGGAAATGGGCAGACACAGGCAGACTGGTGAAATGGGCAGACACAGGCAGACTGGTGAAATGGGTAGACACAGGCAGACTGGTGAAATGGGCAGACACATGCAGACTGGTGAAATGGGCAGACACATGGCAGACGGGTGAAATGGGCAGACACAGCCAGACTGGTGAAATGGGCAGACACGGGCAGACACAGGCAGACTGGTGAAATGGGCAGACAGGCAGACTGGTGAAATGGGCAGACACAGGCAGACTGGTGAAATGGGTAGACAGGCAGACTGGTGAAATGGGCAGACACATGGCAGACTGGTGAAATGGGCAGACACAGGCAGACTGGTGAAATGAGCGGACACAGGCGCACTGGTGAAATGGGCAGCCACATGGCAGACTGGTGAAATGGGAAGACACAGGCAGACTGGTGAAATGGGCAGACACAGGCAGACTGGTGAAATGGGCAGACACAGGCAGACTGGTGAAATGGGCAGACACAGGCAGACTGGTGAAATGGGCAGACACAGGCAGACTGGTGAAATGGGCAGACACATGGCAGACTGGTGAAATGGGCAGACAAATGGCAGACTGGTGAAAAGGGCAGACACATTGCAGACTGGTGAAAAGGCCAGGCACATGGCAGACTGGTGGAATAGGCAGACACATGGCGGACTGGTGAAATGGGCAGACACAAGCAGACTGGTGAAATGGGCAGACAGGCAGACTGGTGAAATGGGCAGACACATGGCAGACTGGTGAAATGGGCAGACACAGGCAGACTGGTGAAATGGGCAGAAACAGGCAGACTGGTGAAATGGGCAGACACATGGCAGACTGGTGAAATGGGCAGACACAGGCAGACTGGTGAAATGGGCAGGTCCAGGCAGACTGGTGAAATGAGCAGGCACATGAAAGACTGGTGAAATGGGCAGACACAGGCAGACTGGTGAAATGGGCAGGCACATGGCAGACTGGTGAAATGGGCAGACACAGGCAGACTGGTGAAATGGGCAGACACAGGCAGACTGGTGAAATGGGCAGACACATGGCAGACTGGTGAAATGGGCAGACACATGGCAGACTGGTGAAATGGGCAGACACAGACAGACTGGTGAAAAGGGCAGACACATGGCAGACTGGTGAAATGGGCAGACACATTGCAGACTGGTGAAATGGGCAGTCACAGGCAGACTGGTGAAATGGGCAGACACATGGCAGACTGGTAAAATGGACAGACACAGGCAGACTGGTGAAAAGGGCAGACACAGGCAGACTGGTGAAATGGGCAGACACAGGCAGACTGGTGACATGGGCAGACACAGGCAGACTGGTGAAATGGGCAGACACATGGCAGACTGGTGAAATGAGCAGACACAGGCAGACTGGTGAAATGGGCAGACACATGCAGACTGGTGAAATGAGCAGACACAGGCAGACTGGTGAAATGGGCAGACACAGGCAGACTGGTGAAATGGGCAGACACAGGCAGACTGGTGAAATGGGCAGACACAGGCAGACTGGTGAAATGGGCAGACACAGGCAGATTGGTGAAATGGGCAGACACAGGCAGACTGGTGAAATGGGCAGACACAGGCAGACTGGTGAAATGAGCGGACACAGGCGGACTGGTGAAATGGGCAGACACATGGCAGACTGGTGAAATGGGCAGACACAGGCAGACTGGTGAAATGGGCAGACACAGGCTGACTGGTGAAATGGGCAGACACATGGCAGACTGGTGAAATGGGCAGACACATGGCGGACTGGTGAAATGGGCAGACACAGGCAGACTGGTGAAATGGGCAGACACATGGCAGACTGGTGAAATGGGCAGACACAGGCAGAATGGTGAAATGGGCAGTCTTAGGCAGACTGGTGAAATGGGCAGACACAGGCATACTGGTGAAATGGTTAGACACAGGCAGACTGGTGAAGCATGCAGACACAGGCAGACTGGTGAAATGGGCAGACACAGGCAGACTGGTGAAATGAGCGGACACAGGCAGACTGGTGAAATGTGCAGACACAGGCAGACTGGTGAAATGAGCAGACAGAGGCAGACTGGTGAAATGAGCAGACACAGGCAGACTGGTGAAATGGGCAGACACAGGCAGACTGGTGAAATTGGCAGACACAGACAGACTGGTGAAAAGGGCAGACACATGGCAGACTGGTGAAATGGGCAGACACATTGCAGACTGGTGAAATGGGCAGTCACAGGCAGACTGGTGAAATGGGCAGACACATGGCAGACTGGTGAAATGGGCAGACACAGGCAGACTGGTGAAATGGGCAGGTCCAGGCAGACTGGTGAAATGAGCAGGCACATGGCAGACTGGTGAAATGGGCAGACACAGGCAGACTGGTGAAATGGGCAGGCACAGGCAGACTGGTGAAATGGGCAGACACAGGCAGACTGGTGAAATGGGCAGACACATGGCAGACTGGTGAAATGGGCAGACACATGGCAGACTGGTGAAATGGGCAGACACAGACAGACTGGTGAAAAGGGCAGACACATGGCAGACTGGTGAAATGGGCAGACACATTGCAGACTGGTGAAATGGGCAGTCACAGGCAGACTGGTGAAATGGGCAGACACATGGCAGACTGGTAAAATGGACAGACACAGGCAGACTGGTGAAAAGGGCAGACACAGGCAGACTGGTGAAATGGGCAGACACAGGCAGACTGGTGACATGGGCAGACACAGGCAGACTGGTGAATTGGGCAGACACATGGCAGACTGGTGAAATGAGCAGACACAGGCAGACTGGTGAAATGGGCAGACACATGCAGACTGGTGAAATGGGCAGACACAGGCAGACTGGTGAAATGGGCAGACACAGGCAGACTGGTGAAATGGGCAGACACAGGCGGACTGGTGAAATGGGCAGACATATGGCAGACTGGTGAAATGGGCAGACACAGGCAGACTGGTGAAATGGGCAGACACAGGCTGACTGGTGAAATGGGCAGACACATGGCAGACTTGTGAAATGGGCAGACACATGGCGGACTGGTGAAATGGGCAGACACAGGCAGACTGGTGAAATGGGCAGACACATGGCAGACTGGTGAAATGGGCAGACACAGGCAGAATGGTGAAATGGGCAGTCTTAGGCAGACTGGTGAAATGGGCAGACACAGGCATACTGGTGAAATGGTTAGACACAGGCAGACTGGTGAAGCATGCAGACACAGGCAGACTGGTGAAATGGGCAGACACAGGCAGACTGGTGAAATGAGCGGACACAGGCAGACTGGTGAAATGTGCAGACACAGCCAGACTGGTGAAATGAGCAGACAGAGGCAGACTGGTGAAATGAGCAGACATAGGCAGACTGGTGAAATGGGCAGACACAGGCAGACTGGTGAAATTGGCAGACACAGGCAGACTGGTGAAATGAGCGGACACAGGCAGACTGATGAAATGGGCAGGCACAGGCAGACTGGTGAAATGGGCGGACACATGCAGACTGGTGAAATGGGCAGATACAGGCGGACTGGTGAAGCATGCAGACACATGGCAGACTGGTGAAATGTGCAGACACATGGGAGACTGTTAAAATGGGCAGACACAGGCAGACTGGTGAAGCATGCAGACACATGGCAGACTGGTGAAATGGGCAGACACAGGCAGACAGGTGAAATGGGCAGACACAGGCAGACTGGTGAAGCGTGCAGACTCATGGCAGACTGGTGAAATGGGCAGACACATGGCAGGCTGGTGAACCGTGCAGACACGTGGCAGACTGGTGAAATGAGCAGACACAGGCAGTCTGGTGAAATGGGCAGACACAGGCAGACTGGTGAAATGGGCAGACACAGGCAGGCTGGTGAAATGGGCAGACACAGGCAGACTGGTGAAATGGGCAGACACATGGCAGACTGGTGAAATGGGCAGACAAATGGCAGACTGGTGAAATGGGCAGACACATGGCAGACTGGTGAAATGGGCAGGCACATGGCAGACTGGTGAAATGGGCAGGCACATGGCAGACTGGTGAAATGGGCAGACACAGGCAGACTGGTGAAATGGGCAGACAGGCAGACTGGTGAAATGGGTAGACACAGGCAGACTGGTGAAATGGGCAGACACATGCAGACTGGTGAAATGGGCAGACACATGGCAGACGGGTGAAATGGGCAGACACAGCCAGACTGGTGAAATGGGCAGACACGGGCAGACACAGGCAGACTGGTGAAATGGGCAGACAGGCAGACTGGTGAGATGGGCAGACACAGGCAGACTGGTGAAATGGGCAGACAGGCAGACTGGTGAAATGGGCAGACACATGGCAGACTGGTGAAATGGGCAGACACAGGCAGACTGGTGAAATGAGCGGACACAGGCGGACTGGTGAAATGGGCAGCCACATGGCAGACTGGTGAAATGGGCAGACACAGGCAGACTGGTGAAATGGGCAGACACAGGCAGACTGGTGAAATGGGCAGACACAGGCAGACTGGTGAAATGGGCAGACACAGGCAGACTGGTGAAATGGGCAGACACAGGCAGACTGGTGAAATGGGCAGACACATGGCAGACTGGTGAAATGGGCAGACAAATGGCAGACTGGTGAAATGGGCAGACACATGGCAGACATGGTGAAATGGGCAGGCACATGGCAGACTGGTGAAATGGGCAGACACAGGCAGACTGGTGAAATGGGCAACACAGGCAGACTGGTGAAATGGGCAGACACAGGCAGAATGGTGAAATGGGCAGACACAGGCAGACTGGTGAAATGGGCAGACACAGGCAGACTGGTGAAATGGGCAGACACAGGCAGACTGGTGAAATGTGCAGACAAATGGCAGACTGGTGAAATGGGCAGACACATGGCAGACTGGTGAAATGGGCAGGCACATGGCAGACTGGTGAAATGTGCAGACACTTGGCAGACTGGTGAAATGGGCAGACACAGGCAGACTGGTGAAATGGGCAGACACAGGCAGACTGGTGAAATGGGCAGACACAGGCAGACTGGTGAAATGGGCAGACACATGGCAGACTGGTGAAATGGGCAGACACAGGCAGACTGGTGAAATGGGCAGACACAGGCAGACTGGTGAAATGGGCAGACACAGGCAGACTGGTGAAATGGGCAGACACAGGCAGACTGGTGAAATGGGCAGACACAGGCAGACTGGTGAAATGGGCAGACACATGGCAGACTGGTGAAATGGGCAGACACAGCCAGACTGGTGAAATGGGCAGACACAGCCAGACTGGTGAAATGGGCAGACACGGGCAGACACAGGCAGACTGGTGAAATGGGCAGACAGGCAGACTGGTGAGATGGGCAGACACAGGCAGACTGGTGAAATGGGCAGACAGGCAGACTGGTGAAATGGGCAGACACATGGCAGACTGGTGAAATGGGCAGACACAGGCAGACTGGTGAAATGAGCGGACACAGGCGGACTGGTGAAATGGGCAGCCACATGGCAGACTGGTGAAATGGGCAGACACAGGCAGACTGGTGAAATGGGCAGACACAGGCAGACTGGTGAAATGGGCAGACACAGGCAGACTGGTGAAATGGGCAGACACAGGCAGACTGGTGAAATGGGCAGACACAGGCAGACTGGTGAAATGGGCAGACACATGGCAGACTGGTGAAATGGGCAGACAAATGGCAGACTGGTGAAATGGGCAGACACATGGCAGACATGGTGAAATGGGCAGGCACATGGCAGACTGGTGAAATGGGCAGACACAGGCAGACTGGTGAAATGGGCAACACAGGCAGACTGGTGAAATGGGCAGACACAGGCAGAATGGTGAAATGGGCAGACACAGGCAGACTGGTGAAATGGGCAGACACAGGCAGACTGGTGAAATGGGCAGACACAGGCAGACTGGTGAAATGTGCAGACAAATGGCAGACTGGTGAAATGGGCAGACACATGGCAGACTGGTGAAATGGGCAGGCACATGGCAGACTGGTGAAATGTGCAGACACTTGGCAGACTGGTGAAATGGGCAGACACAGGCAGACTGGTGAAATGGGCAGACACAGGCAGACTAGTGAAATGGGCAGAGACATGGCAGACTGGTGAAATGGGCAGACACATGGCAGACTGGTGAAATGGGCAGACACAGGCAGACTGGTGAAATGGGCAGACACAGGCAGACTGGTGAAATGGGCAGACACAGGCAGACTGGTGAAATGGGTCGACACAGGCAGACTGGTGAAATGGGCAGACACATGCAGACTGGTGAAATGGGCAGACACATGGCAGACGGGTGAAATGGGCAGACACAGCCAGACTGGTGAAATGGGCAGACACGGGCAGACTGGTGAAATGGGCAGACACATGCAGACTGGTGAAATGGGCGGACACATGGCAGACGGGTGAAATGGGCAGACACAGGCAGACGGGTGAAATGAGCGGACACAGGCGGACTGGTGAAATGGGCAGACACATGGCAGACTGGTGAAATGGGCAGACACAGGCAGGCTGGTGAAGTGTGCAGACGCATGGCAGGCTGGTGAAGTGTGCAGACACATGGCAGACTGGTGAAATGGGCAGACACATGGCAGACTGGTGAAATGGGCAGACACATGGCAGACTGGTGAAATGGGCAGACACATGGCAGACTGGTGAAATGGGCAGACACATGGCAGACTGGTGAAATGGGCAGACACAGGCAGACTGGTGAAATGGGCAGACACAAGGTAGACTGGTGAAATGGGCAGACACATGGCAGACTGGTGAAATGGGCAGACACATGGCAGACTGGTGAAATGGGCAGACACATGGCAGCCTGGTGAAATGGGCAGACACAGGCAGACTGGTGAAATGGGCAGACACAGGCAGACTGGTGAAATGGGCAGACACAGGCAGACTGGTGAAATGTGCAGACAAATGGCAGACTGGTGAAATGGGCAGACACATGACAGACTGGTGAAATGGGCAGACACATGGCAGACTGGTGAAATGGGCAGGCAGGCAGACTGGTGAAATGGGCAGGCACATGGCAGACTGGTGAAATGGGCAGGCACAGGCAGACTGGTGAAATGGGCAGACACATGGCAGACTGGTGAAATGGGCAGACACAGGCAGACTGGTGAAATGGGCAGACACAGGCAGACTAGTGAAATGGGCAGACAAATGGCAGACTGGTGAAATGGGCAGACACATGACAGACTGGTGAAATGGGCAGACGCATGGCAGACTGGTGAAATGGGCGGACACAGGCAGACTAGTGAAATGGGGAGACACATGGCAGACTGGTGAAATGGGCAGACAGGCAGACTGGTGAAATGGGCAGACACATGGCAGACTGGTGAACTGGGCAGACACATGGCAGACTGGTGAAATGGGCAGACACAGGCAGACTGGTGAAATGGGCAGACACAGGCAGACTGGTGAAATGGGCAGACAGGCAGACTGGTGAAATGGGCAGACACAGGCAGACTGGTGAAATGGGTAGACACAGGCAGACTGGTGAAATGGGCAGACACATGCAGACTGGTGAAATGGGCAGACACATGGCAGACTGGTGAAATGGGCAGACACAGGCAGACTGGTGAAGTGGGCAGACACGGGCGGACTGGTGAAATGGGCAGACACATGGCAGACTGGTGAAATGGGCAGACACAGGCAGACTGGTGAAATGGGCAGACACAGGCAGACTGGTGAAATGGGCAGACACAGGCAGACTGGTGAAATGGGCAGACACAGGCAGACTGGTGAAATGGGCAGACACAGGCAGACTGGTGAAATGGGCAGACACAGGCAGACTGGTGAAATGGGCAGACACATGGCAGGCTGGTGAAGTGTGCAGACGCATGGCAGGCTGGTGAAGTGTGCAGACACATGGCAGACTGGTGAAATGGGCAGACACATGGCAGACTGGTGAAATGGGCAGACACAGGCAGACTGGTGAAATGGGCAGACACATGGCATACTGGTGAAATGGGCAGGCACATGGCAGACTGGTGAAATGGGCAGACACATGGCAGACAGGTGAAATGGGCAGACACAGCCAGACTGGTGAAATGGGCAGACACGGGCAGACACAGGCAGACTGGTGAAATGGGCAGACAGGCAGACTGGTGAAATGGGCAGACACAGGCAGACTGGTGAAATGGGCAGACACGCAGACTGGTGAAATGGGCAGACACATGGCAGACTGGTGAAATGGGCAGACACAGGCAGACTGGTGAAATGAGCGGACACAGGCGGACTGGTGAAATGGGCAGCCACATGGCAGACTTGTGAAATGGGCAGACACAGGCAGACTGGTGAAATGGGCAGACACAGGCAGACTGGTGAAATGGGCAGACACAGGCAGACTGGTGAAATGGGCAGACACAGGCAGACTGGTGAAATGGGCAGACACAGGCAGACTGGTGAAATGGGCAGACACATGGCAGACTGGTGAAATGGGCAGACAGGCAGACTGGTGAAATGGGCAGACACATGGCAGACTGGTGAAATGGGCAGGCACATGGCAGACTGGTGAAATGGGCAGACACATGGCAGACAGGTGAAATGGGCAGACACAGCCAGACTGGTGAAATGGGCAGACACGGGCAGACACAGGCAGACTGGTGAAATGGGCAGACAGGCAGACTGGTGAAATGGGCAGACACAGGCAGACTGGTGAAATGGGCAGACACGCAGACTGGTGAAATGGGCAGACACATGGCAGACTGGTGAAATGGGCAGACACAGGCAGACTGGTGAAATGAGCGGACACAGGCGGACTGGTGAAATGGGCAGCCACATGGCAGACTTGTGAAATGGGCAGACACAGGCAGACTGGTGAAATGGGCAGACACAGGCAGACTGGTGAAATGGGCAGACACATGGCAGGCTGGTGAAGTGTGCAGACGCATGGCAGGCTGGTGAAGTGTGCAGACTCATGGCAGACTGGTGAAATGGGCAGACACATGGCAGACTGGTGAAATGGGCAGACACATGGCAGACTGGTGAAATGGGCAGACACATGGCAGACTGATGAAATGGGCTGACACATGGCAGACTGGTGAAATGGGCAGACACATGGCAGACTGGTGAAATGGGCAGACACATGGCAGACTGGTGAAATGGGCAGACACATGGCAGACTGGTGAAATGGGCAGACACGGGCAGACTGGTGAAATGGGCAGACACATGGTAGACTGGTGAAATGGGCAGACACATGGCAGACTGGTGAAATGGGCAGACACATGGCAGACTGGTGAAATGGGCAGACACATGGCAGACTGGTGAAATGGGCAGACACATGGCAGACTGGTGAAATGGGCAGGCACAGGGCAGACTGGTGGAATGGGCAGACACATGGTAGACTGGTGAAATGGGCAGACACATGGCAGACTGGTGAACTGGGCAGACACATGGCAGACTGGTGAAATGGGCAGACACAGGCAGACTGGTGAAATGGGCAGACACAGGCAGACTGGTGAAATGGGCAGACAGGCAGACTGGTGAAATGGGCAGACACAGGCAGACTGGTGAAATGGGTAGACACAGGCAGACTGGTGAAATGGGCAGACACATGCAGACTGGTGAAATGGGCAGACACATGGCAGACTGGTGAAATGGGCAGACACAGGCAGACTGGTGAAGTGGGCAGACACGGGCGGACTGGTGAAATGGGCAGACACATGGCAGACTGGTGAAATGGGCAGACACAGGCAGACTGGTGAAATGGGCAGACACAGGCAGACTGGTGAAATGGGCAGACACAGGCAGACTGGTGAAATGGGCAGACACAGGCAGACTGGTGAAATGGGCAGACACAGGCAGACTGGTGAAATGGGCAGACACAGGCAGACTGGTGAAATGGGCAGACACATGGCAGGCTGGTGAAGTGTGCAGACGCATGGCAGGCTGGTGAAGTGTGCAGACACATGGCAGACTGGTGAAATGGGCAGACACATGGCAGACTGGTGAAATGGGCAGACACAGGCAGACTGGTGAAATGGGCAGACACATGGCATACTGGTGAAATGGGCAGGCACATGGCAGACTGGTGAAATGGGCAGACACATGGCAGACAGGTGAAATGGGCAGACACAGCCAGACTGGTGAAATGGGCAGACACGGGCAGACACAGGCAGACTGGTGAAATGGGCAGACAGGCAGACTGGTGAAATGGGCAGACACAGGCAGACTGGTGAAATGGGCAGACACGCAGACTGGTGAAATGGGCAGACACATGGCAGACTGGTGAAATGGGCAGACACAGGCAGACTGGTGAAATGAGCGGACACAGGCGGACTGGTGAAATGGGCAGCCACATGGCAGACTTGTGAAATGGGCAGACACAGGCAGACTGGTGAAATGGGCAGACACAGGCAGACTGGTGAAATGGGCAGACACAGGCAGACTGGTGAAATGGGCAGACACAGGCAGACTGGTGAAATGGGCAGACACAGGCAGACTGGTGAAATGGGCAGACACATGGCAGACTGGTGAAATGGGCAGACAGGCAGACTGGTGAAATGGGCAGACACATGGCAGACTGGTGAAATGGGCAGGCACATGGCAGACTGGTGAAATGGGCAGACACATGGCAGACAGGTGAAATGGGCAGACACAGCCAGACTGGTGAAATGGGCAGACACGGGCAGACACAGGCAGACTGGTGAAATGGGCAGACAGGCAGACTGGTGAAATGGGCAGACACAGGCAGACTGGTGAAATGGGCAGACACGCAGACTGGTGAAATGGGCAGACACATGGCAGACTGGTGAAATGGGCAGACACAGGCAGACTGGTGAAATGAGCGGACACAGGCGGACTGGTGAAATGGGCAGCCACATGGCAGACTTGTGAAATGGGCAGACACAGGCAGACTGGTGAAATGGGCAGACACAGGCAGACTGGTGAAATGGGCAGACACATGGCAGGCTGGTGAAGTGTGCAGACGCATGGCAGGCTGGTGAAGTGTGCAGACTCATGGCAGACTGGTGAAATGGGCAGACACATGGCAGACTGGTGAAATGGGCAGACACATGGCAGACTGGTGAAATGCGCAGACACATGGCAGACTGATGAAATGGGCTGACACATGGCAGACTGGTGAAATGGGCAGACACATGGCAGACTGGTGAAATGGGCAGACACATGGCAGACTGGTGAAATGGGCAGACACATGGCAGACTGGTGAAATGGGCAGACACGGGCAGACTGGTGAAATGGGCAGACACATGGTAGACTGGTGAAATGGGCAGACAAATGGCAGACTGGTGAAATGGGCAGACACATGGCAGACTGGTGAAATGGGCAGACACATGGCAGACTGGTGAAATGGGCAGACACATGGCAGACTGGTGAAATGGGCAGGCACAGGGCAGACTGGTGGAATGGGCAGACACATGGTAGACTGGTGAAATGGGCAGACTCATGGCAGACTGGTGAAATGGGCAGACACATGGCAGACTGGTGAAATGGGCAGACACATGGCAGACTGGTGAAATGGGCAGGCACATGGCAGACTGGTGAAATGGGCAGACACAGGCAGACTGGTGAAATGGGCAGACACAGGCAGACTGGTGAAATGGGCAGACACA
This sequence comes from Somniosus microcephalus, assembly GCF_052327205.1. Taxonomy (NCBI): domain Eukaryota; kingdom Metazoa; phylum Chordata; class Chondrichthyes; order Squaliformes; family Somniosidae; genus Somniosus; species Somniosus microcephalus. Next base: position 371,824,482 of record NC_140989.1, on the reverse strand, counting down.
GATAGACTGGTGAAATGGGCAGACACAGGCAGACTGGTGAAATGAGCGGACACAGGCGGACTGGTGAAATGGGCAGACACATGGCAGACTGGTGAAATGGGCAGACACAGGCAGACTGGTGAAATGGGCAGACACAGGCAGACTGGTGAAATGGGCAGACACAGGCAGACTGGTGAAATGGGCAGACACAGGCAGACTCGTGAAATGGGCAGACACAGGCAGACTGGTGAAATGGGCAGACACAGGCAGACTGGTGAAATGGGCAGACACATGGCAGGCTGGTGAAGTGTGCAGACGCATGGCAGGCTGGTGAAGTGTGCAGACACATGGCAGACTGGTGAAATGGGCAGACACATGGCAGACTGGTGAAATGGGCAGACACAGGCAGACTGGTGAAATGGGCAGACACATGGCAGACTGGTGAAATGGGCAGGCACATGGCAGACTGGTGAAATGGGCAGACACATGGCAGACGGGTGAAATGGGCAGACACAGCCAGACTGGTGAAATGGGCAGACACGGGCAGACACAGGCAGACTGGTGAAATGGGCAGACAGGGAGACTGGTGAAATGGGCAGACACAGGCAGACTGGTGAAATGGGCAGACACGCAGACTGGTGAAATGGGCAGACACATGGCAGACTGGTGAAATGGGCAGACACAGGCAGACTGGTGAAATGAGCGGACACAGGCGGACTGGTGAAATGGGCAGCCACATGGCAGACTTGTGAAATGGGCAGACACAGGCAGACTGGTGAAATGGGCAGACACAGGCAGACTGGTGAAATGGGCAGACACAGGCAGACTGGTGAAATGGGCAGACACAGGCAGACTGGTGAAATGGGCAGACACAGGCAGGCTGGTGAAATGGGCAGACACATGGCAGACTGGTGAAATGGGCAGACACATGGCAGGCTGGTGAAGTGTGCAGACGCATGGCAGGCTGGTGAAGTGTGCAGACTCATGGCAGACTGGTGAAATGGGCAGACACATGGCAGACTGGTGAAATGGGCAGACACATGGCAGACTGGAGAAATGGGCAGACACATGGCAGACTGATGAAATGGGCTGACACATGGCAGACTGGTGAAATGGGCAGACACATGGCAGACTGGTGAAATGGGCAGACACATGGCAGACTGGTGAAATGGGCAGACACATGGCAGACTGGTGAAATGGGCAGACACGGGCAGACTGGTGAAATGGGCAGACAAATGGTAGACTGGTGAAATGGGCAGACACATGGCAGACTGGTGAAATGGGCAGACACATGGCAGACTGGTGAAATGGGCAGACACATGGCAGACTGGTGAAATGGGCAGACACATGGCAGACTGGTGAAATGGGCAGGCACAGGGCAGACTGGTGGAATGGGCAGACACATGGTAGACTGGTGAAATGGGCAGACACATGGCAGACTGGTGAAATGGGTAGACACATGGCAGACTGGTGAAATGGGCAGACACATGGCAGACTGGTGAAATGGGCAGGCACATGGCAGACTGGTGAAATGGGCAGACACAGGCAGACTGGTGAAATGGGCAGACACAGGCAGACTGGTGAAATGGGCAGACACAGACAGACTGGTGAAATGGGCAGACACAGGCAGACTGGTGAAATGAGCGGACACAGGCGGACTGGTGAAATGGGCAGACACATGGCAGACTGGTGAAATGGGCAGACACAGGCAGACTGGTGAAATGGGCAGACACAGGCAGACTGGTGAAATGGGCAGACACAGGCAGACTGGTGAAATGGGCAGACACAGGCAGACTGGTGAAGTGTGCAGACGCATGGCAGGCTGGTGAAGTGTGCAGACACATGGCAGACTGGTGAAATGGGCAGACACATGGCAGACTGGTGAAATGGGCAGACACAGGCAGACTGGTGAAATGGGCAGACACATGGCAGACTGGTGAAATGGGCAGACACATGGCAGGCTGGTGAAGTGTGCAGACGCATGGCAGGCTGGTGAAGTGTGCAGACACATGGCAGACTGGTGAAATGGGCAGACACATGGCAGACTGGTGAAATGGGCAGACACAGGCAGACTGGTGAAATGGGCAGACACATGGCAGACTGGTGAAATGGGCAGGCACATGGCAGACTGGTGAAATGGGCAGACACATGGCAGACGGGTGAAATGGGCAGACACAGCCAGACTGGTGAAATGGGCAGACACGGGCAGACACAGGCAGACTGGTGAAATGGGCAGACAGGCAAACTGGTGAAATGGGCAGACACAGGCAGACTGGTGAAATGGGCAGACATGCAGACTGGTGAAATGGGCAGACACATGGCAGACTGATGAAATGGGCAGACACAGGCGGACTGGTGAAATGAGCGGACACAGGCGGACTGGTGAAATGGGCAGCCACATGGCAGACTTGTGAAATGGGCAGACACAGGCAGACTGGTGAAATGGGCAGACACAGGCAGACTGGTGAAATGGGCAGACACAGGCAGACTGGTGAAATGGGCAGACACAGGCAGACTGGTGAAATGGGCAGACACAGGCAGACTGGTGAAATGGGCAAACACAGGCAGACTGGTGAAATGGGCAGACACATGGCAGGCTGGTGAAGTGTGCAGACGCATGGCAGGCTGGTGAAGTGTGCAGACTCATGGCAGACTGGTGAAATTGGCAGACTGGTGAAATGGGCAGACACATGGCAGACTGATGAAATGGGCTGACACATGGCAGACTGGTGAAATGGGCAGACACATGGCAGACTGGTGAAATGGGCAGACACATGGCAGACTGGTGAAATGGGCAGACACATGGCAGACTGGTGAAATGGGCAGACACGGGCAGACTGGTGAAATGGGCAGACACATGGTAGACTGGTGAAATGGGCAGACACATGGCAGACTGGTGAAATGGGCAGACACATGGCAGACTGGTGAAATGGGCAGACACATTGCAGACTGGTGAAATGGGCAGACACATGGCAGACTGGTGAAATGGGCAGGCACAGGGCAGACTGGTGGAATGGGCAGACACATGGTAGACTGGTGAAATGGGCAGACACATGGCAGACTGGTGAAATGGGCAGACACATGGCAGACTGGTGAAATGGGCAGACACATGGCAGACTGGTGAAATGGGCAGGCACATGGCAGACTGGTGAAATGGGCAGACACAGGCAGACTGGTGAAATGGGCAGAAACATGGCAGACTGGTGAAATGGGCAGACACATGGCAGACTGGTGAAATGGGCAGACACATGGCAGACTGGTTAAATGGGCAGACACATGGCAGACTGGTTAAATGGGCAGACACAGGCAGACTGGTGAAATGGGCAGACACGCAGACTGGTGAAATGTGCAGACACATGGCAGACTGGTGAAATGGGCAGACACAGGCAGACTGGTGAAATGAGCAGACACAGGCAGACTAGTGAAATGGGCAGACACATGGCAGACTGGTGAAATGGGCAGACACAGGCAGACTGGTGAAATGGGCAGACACATGGCAGACTGGTGAACTGGGCAGACACATGGCAGACTGGTGAAATGGGCAGACACAGGCAGACTGGTGAAATGGGCAGACACAGGCAGACTGGTGAAATGGGCAGACAGGCAGACTGGTGAAATGGGCAGACACAGGCAGACTGGTGAAATGGGTAGACACAGGCAGACTGGTGAAATGGGCAGACACATGCAGACTGGTGAAATGTGCAGACACATGGCAGACTGGTGAAATGGGCAGACACAGGCAGACTAGTGAAATGGGCAGACACATGGCAGACTGGTGAAATAGGCAGACACAGGCAGACTGGTGAAATGGGCAGACACATGGCAGACTGGTGAACTGGGCAGACACATGGCAGACTGGTGAAATGGGCAGACACAGGCAGACTGGTGAAATGGGCAGACACAGGCAGACTGGTGAAATGGGCAGACAGGCAGACTGGTGAAATGGGCAGACACAGGCAGACTGGTGAAATGGGTAGACACAGGCAGACTGGTGAAATGGGCAGACACATGCAGACTGGTGAAATGTGCAGACACATGGCAGACTGGTGAACTGGGCAGACACATGGCAGACTGGTGAAATGGGCAGACACAGGCAGACTGGTGAAATGGGCAGACACAGGCAGACTGGTGAAATGGGCAGACACATGCAGACTGGTGAAATGTGCAGACACATGGCAGACTGGTGAAATGGGCAGACAGATGCAGACTGGTGAAATGTGCAGACACATGGCAGACTGGTGAAATGGGCAGACACAGGCAGACTGGTGAAATGGGCAGACACGGGCAGACACAGGCAGACTGGTGAAATGGGCAGACACATGGCAGACTGGTGAAATGGGCAGACACAGGCAGACTGGTGAAATGGGCAGATACAGGCAGACTGGTGAAATGGGCATACACATGGCAGACTGGTGAAATGGGCAGATACAGGCAGACTGGTGAAATGGGCATACACATGGCAGACTGGTGAAATGGGCAGACACAGGCAGACTGGTGAAATGGGCAGACAGGCAGACTGGTGAAATGGGCAGACACAGGCAGACTGGTGAAATGGGCAGACACATGGCAGGCTGGTGAAATGGGCAGACACAGGCAGACTGGTGAAATGGGCAGACAGGCAGACTGGTGAAATGGGCAGACACAGGCAGACTGGTGAAATGGGCAGACACATGGCAGGCTGGTGAAGTGTGCAGACGCATGGCAGGCTGGTGAAGTGTGCAGACACATGGCAGACTGGTGAAGTGAGCAGACACAGGCAGTCTGGTGAAATGGGCAGACACAGGCAGACTGGTGAAATGGGCAGACACAGGCAGGCTGGTGAAATGGGCAGACACAGGCAGACTGGTGAAATGGGCAGAGTCATGGCAGACTGGTGAAATGGGCAGACACATGCAGACTGGTGAAATGGGCAGGCACATGGCAGACTGGTGAAATGGGCAGACACAGGCAGACTGGTGAAATGGGCAGACAGGCAGACTGGTGAAATGGGCAGACACAGGCAGACTGGTGAAATGGGTAGACAGGCAGACTGGTGAAATGGGCAGACACATGGCAGACTGGTGAAATGGGCAGACACAGGCAGACTGGTGAAATGAGCGGACACAGGCGGACTGGTGAAATGGGCAGCCACATGGCAGACTGGTGAAATGGGCAGACACAGGCAGACTGGTGAAATGGGCAGACACGCAGACTGGTGAAATGTGCAGACACATGGCAGACTGGTGAAATGGGCAGACACAGGCAGACTGGTGAAATGAGCAGACACAGGCAGACTAGTGAAATGGGCAGACACATGGCAGACTGGTGAAATGGGCAGACACAGGCAGACTGGTGAAATGGGCAGACACATGGCAGACTGGTGAACTGGGCAGACACATGGCAGACTGGTGAAATGGGCAGACACAGGCAGACTGGTGAAATGGGCAGACACAGGCAGACTGGTGAAATGGGCAGACAGGCAGACTGGTGAAATGGGCAGACACAGGCAGACTGGTGAAATGGGTAGACACAGGCAGACTGGTGAAATGGGCAGACACATGGCAGACTGGTGAAATGGGCAGACACATGGCAGACTGGTGAAATGGGCAGACACATGGCAGACTGGTGAAATGGGCAGACACATGGCAGACTGGTGAAATGGGCAGACACGGGCAGACTGGTGAAATGGGCAGACACATGGCAGACTGGTGAAATGGGCAGACACGGGCAGACTGGTGAAATGGGCAGACACATGGTAGACTGGTGAAATGGGCAGACAAATGGCAGACTGGTGAAATGGGCAGACACATGGCAGACTGGTGAAATGGGCAGACACATGGCAGACTGGTGAAATGGGCAGACACATGGCAGACTGGTGAAATGCGCAGACACATGGCAGACTGATGAAATGGGCTGACACATGGCAGACTGGTGAAATGGGCAGACACATGGCAGACTGGTGAAATGGGCAGACACATGGCAGACTGGTGAAATGGGCAGACACATGGCAGACTGGTGAAATGGGCAGACACGGGCAGACTGGTGAAATGGGCAGACACATGGTAGACTGGTGAAATGGGCAGACAAATGGCAGACTGGTGAAATGGGCAGACACATGGCAGACTGGTGAAATGGGCAGACACATGGCAGACTGGTGAAATGGGCAGACACATGGCAGACTGGTGAAATGGGCAGGCACAGGGCAGACTGGTGGAATGGGCAGACACATGGTAGACTGGTGAAATGGGCAGACTCATGGCAGACTGGTGAAATGGGCAGACACATGGCAGACTGGTGAAATGGGCAGACACATGGCAGACTGGTGAAATGGGCAGGCACATGGCAGACTGGTGAAATGGGCAGACACAGGCAGACTGGTGAAATGGGCAGACACAGGCAGACTGGTGAAATGGGCAGACACAGATAGACTGGTGAAATGGGCAGACACAGGCAGACTGGTGAAATGAGCGGACACAGGCGGACTGGTGAAATGGGCAGACACATGGCAGACTGGTGAAATGGGCAGACACAGGCAGACTGGTGAAATGGGCAGACACAGGCAGACTGGTGAAATGGGCAGACACAGGCAGACTGGTGAAATGGGCAGACACAGGCAGACTCGTGAAATGGGCAGACACAGGCAGACTGGTGAAATGGGCAGACACAGGCAGACTGGTGAAATGGGCAGACACATGGCAGGCTGGTGAAGTGTGCAGACGCATGGCAGGCTGGTGAAGTGTGCAGACACATGGCAGACTGGTGAAATGGGCAGACACATGGCAGACTGGTGAAATGGGCAGACACAGGCAGACTGGTGAAATGGGCAGACACATGGCAGACTGGTGAAATGGGCAGGCACATGGCAGACTGGTGAAATGGGCAGACACATGGCAGACGGGTGAAATGGGCAGACACAGCCAGACTGGTGAAATGGGCAGACACGGGCAGACACAGGCAGACTGGTGAAATGGGCAGACAGGGAGACTGGTGAAATGGGCAGACACAGGCAGACTGGTGAAATGGGCAGACACGCAGACTGGTGAAATGGGCAGACACATGGCAGACTGGTGAAATGGGCAGACACAGGCAGACTGGTGAAATGAGCGGACACAGGCGGACTGGTGAAATGGGCAGCCACATGGCAGACTTGTGAAATGGGCAGACACAGGCAGACTGGTGAAATGGGCAGACACAGGCAGACTGGTGAAATGGGCAGACACAGGCAGACTGGTGAAATGGGCAGACACAGGCAGACTGGTGAAATGGGCAGACACAGGCAGGCTGGTGAAATGGGCAGACACATGGCAGACTGGTGAAATGGGCAGACACATGGCAGGCTGGTGAAGTGTGCAGACGCATGGCAGGCTGGTGAAGTGTGCAGACTCATGGCAGACTGGTGAAATGGGCAGACACATGGCAGACTGGTGAAATGGGCAGACACATGGCAGACTGGAGAAATGGGCAGACACATGGCAGACTGATGAAATGGGCTGACACATGGCAGACTGGTGAAATGGGCAGACACATGGCAGACTGGTGAAATGGGCAGACACATGGCAGACTGGTGAAATGGGCAGACACATGGCAGACTGGTGAAATGGGCAGACACGGGCAGACTGGTGAAATGGGCAGACAAATGGTAGACTGGTGAAATGGGCAGACACATGGCAGACTGGTGAAATGGGCAGACACATGGCAGACTGGTGAAATGGGCAGACACATGGCAGACTGGTGAAATGGGCAGACACATGGCAGACTGGTGAAATGGGCAGGCACAGGGCAGACTGGTGGAATGGGCAGACACATGGTAGACTGGTGAAATGGGCAGACACATGGCAGACTGGTGAAATGGGTAGACACATGGCAGACTGGTGAAATGGGCAGACACATGGCAGACTGGTGAAATGGGCAGGCACATGGCAGACTGGTGAAATGGGCAGACACAGGCAGACTGGTGAAATGGGCAGACACAGGCAGACTGGTGAAATGGGCAGACACAGACAGACTGGTGAAATGGGCAGACACAGGCAGACTGGTGAAATGAGCGGACACAGGCGGACTGGTGAAATGGGCAGACACATGGCAGACTGGTGAAATGGGCAGACACAGGCAGACTGGTGAAATGGGCAGACACAGGCAGACTGGTGAAATGGGCAGACACAGGCAGACTGGTGAAATGGGCAGACACAGGCAGACTGGTGAAGTGTGCAGACGCATGGCAGGCTGGTGAAGTGTGCAGACACATGGCAGACTGGTGAAATGGGCAGACACATGGCAGACTGGTGAAATGGGCAGACACAGGCAGACTGGTGAAATGGGCAGACACATGGCAGACTGGTGAAATGGGCAGACACATGGCAGGCTGGTGAAGTGTGCAGACGCATGGCAGGCTGGTGAAGTGTGCAGACACATGGCAGACTGGTGAAATGGGCAGACACATGGCAGACTGGTGAAATGGGCAGACACAGGCAGACTGGTGAAATGGGCAGACACATGGCAGACTGGTGAAATGGGCAGGCACATGGCAGACTGGTGAAATGGGCAGACACATGGCAGACGGGTGAAATGGGCAGACACAGCCAGACTGGTGAAATGGGCAGACACGGGCAGACACAGGCAGACTGGTGAAATGGGCAGACAGGCAAACTGGTGAAATGGGCAGACACAGGCAGACTGGTGAAATGGGCAGACATGCAGACTGGTGAAATGGGCAGACACATGGCAGACTGATGAAATGGGCAGACACAGGCGGACTGGTGAAATGAGCGGACACAGGCGGACTGGTGAAATGGGCAGCCACATGGCAGACTTGTGAAATGGGCAGACACAGGCAGACTGGTGAAATGGGCAGACACAGGCAGACTGGTGAAATGGGCAGACACAGGCAGACTGGTGAAATGGGCAGACACAGGCAGACTGGTGAAATGGGCAGACACAGGCAGACTGGTGAAATGGGCAAACACAGGCAGACTGGTGAAATGGGCAGACACATGGCAGGCTGGTGAAGTGTGCAGACGCATGGCAGGCTGGTGAAGTGTGCAGACTCATGGCAGACTGGTGAAATTGGCAGACTGGTGAAATGGGCAGACACATGGCAGACTGATGAAATGGGCTGACACATGGCAGACTGGTGAAATGGGCAGACACATGGCAGACTGGTGAAATGGGCAGACACATGGCAGACTGGTGAAATGGGCAGACACATGGCAGACTGGTGAAATGGGCAGACACGGGCAGACTGGTGAAATGGGCAGACACATGGTAGACTGGTGAAATGGGCAGACACATGGCAGACTGGTGAAATGGGCAGACACATGGCAGACTGGTGAAATGGGCAGACACATTGCAGACTGGTGAAATGGGCAGACACATGGCAGACTGGTGAAATGGGCAGGCACAGGGCAGACTGGTGGAATGGGCAGACACATGGTAGACTGGTGAAATGGGCAGACACATGGCAGACTGGTGAAATGGGCAGACACATGGCAGACTGGTGAAATGGGCAGACACATGGCAGACTGGTGAAATGGGCAGGCACATGGCAGACTGGTGAAATGGGCAGACACAGGCAGACTGGTGAAATGGGCAGAAACATGGCAGACTGGTGAAATGGGCAGACACATGGCAGACTGGTGAAATGGGCAGACACATGGCAGACTGGTTAAATGGGCAGACACATGGCAGACTGGTTAAATGGGCAGACACAGGCAGACTGGTGAAATGGGCAGACACGCAGACTGGTGAAATGTGCAGACACATGGCAGACTGGTGAAATGGGCAGACACAGGCAGACTGGTGAAATGAGCAGACACAGGCAGACTAGTGAAATGGGCAGACACATGGCAGACTGGTGAAATGGGCAGACACAGGCAGACTGGTGAAATGGGCAGACACATGGCAGACTGGTGAACTGGGCAGACACATGGCAGACTGGTGAAATGGGCAGACACAGGCAGACTGGTGAAATGGGCAGACACAGGCAGACTGGTGAAATGGGCAGACAGGCAGACTGGTGAAATGGGCAGACACAGGCAGACTGGTGAAATGGGTAGACACAGGCAGACTGGTGAAATGGGCAGACACATGCAGACTGGTGAAATGTGCAGACACATGGCAGACTGGTGAAATGGGCAGACACAGGCAGACTAGTGAAATGGGCAGACACATGGCAGACTGGTGAAATAGGCAGACACAGGCAGACTGGTGAAATGGGCAGACACATGGCAGACTGGTGAACTGGGCAGACACATGGCAGACTGGTGAAATGGGCAGACACAGGCAGACTGGTGAAATGGGCAGACACAGGCAGACTGGTGAAATGGGCAGACAGGCAGACTGGTGAAATGGGCAGACACAGGCAGACTGGTGAAATGGGTAGACACAGGCAGACTGGTGAAATGGGCAGACACATGCAGACTGGTGAAATGTGCAGACACATGGCAGACTGGTGAACTGGGCAGACACATGGCAGACTGGTGAAATGGGCAGACACAGGCAGACTGGTGAAATGGGCAGACACAGGCAGACTGGTGAAATGGGCAGACACATGCAGACTGGTGAAATGTGCAGACACATGGCAGACTGGTGAAATGGGCAGACAGATGCAGACTGGTGAAATGTGCAGACACATGGCAGACTGGTGAAATGGGCAGACACAGGCAGACTGGTGAAATGGGCAGACACGGGCAGACACAGGCAGACTGGTGAAATGGGCAGACACATGGCAGACTGGTGAAATGGGCAGACACAGGCAGACTGGTGAAATGGGCAGATACAGGCAGACTGGTGAAATGGGCATACACATGGCAGACTGGTGAAATGGGCAGATACAGGCAGACTGGTGAAATGGGCATACACATGGCAGACTGGTGAAATGGGCAGACACAGGCAGACTGGTGAAATGGGCAGACAGGCAGACTGGTGAAATGGGCAGACACAGGCAGACTGGTGAAATGGGCAGACACATGGCAGGCTGGTGAAATGGGCAGACACAGGCAGACTGGTGAAATGGGCAGACAGGCAGACTGGTGAAATGGGCAGACACAGGCAGACTGGTGAAATGGGCAGACACATGGCAGGCTGGTGAAGTGTGCAGACGCATGGCAGGCTGGTGAAGTGTGCAGACACATGGCAGACTGGTGAAGTGAGCAGACACAGGCAGTCTGGTGAAATGGGCAGACACAGGCAGACTGGTGAAATGGGCAGACACAGGCAGGCTGGTGAAATGGGCAGACACAGGCAGACTGGTGAAATGGGCAGAGTCATGGCAGACTGGTGAAATGGGCAGACACATGCAGACTGGTGAAATGGGCAGGCACATGGCAGACTGGTGAAATGGGCAGACACAGGCAGACTGGTGAAATGGGCAGACAGGCAGACTGGTGAAATGGGCAGACACAGGCAGACTGGTGAAATGGGTAGACAGGCAGACTGGTGAAATGGGCAGACACATGGCAGACTGGTGAAATGGGCAGACACAGGCAGACTGGTGAAATGAGCGGACACAGGCGGACTGGTGAAATGGGCAGCCACATGGCAGACTGGTGAAATGGGCAGACACAGGCAGACTGGTGAAATGGGCAGACACGCAGACTGGTGAAATGTGCAGACACATGGCAGACTGGTGAAATGGGCAGACACAGGCAGACTGGTGAAATGAGCAGACACAGGCAGACTAGTGAAATGGGCAGACACATGGCAGACTGGTGAAATGGGCAGACACAGGCAGACTGGTGAAATGGGCAGACACATGGCAGACTGGTGAACTGGGCAGACACATGGCAGACTGGTGAAATGGGCAGACACAGGCAGACTGGTGAAATGGGCAGACACAGGCAGACTGGTGAAATGGGCAGACAGGCAGACTGGTGAAATGGGCAGACACAGGCAGACTGGTGAAATGGGTAGACACAGGCAGACTGGTGAAATGGGCAGACACATGCAGACTGGTGAAATGTGCAGACACATGGCAGACTGGTGAAATGGGCAGACACAGGCAGACTAGTGAAATGGGCAGACACATGGCAGACTGGTGAAATAGGCAGACACAGGCAGACTGGTGAAATGGGCAGACACATGGCAGACTGGTGAACTGGGCAGACACATGGCAGACTGGTGAAATGGGCAGACACAGGCAGACTGGTGAAATGGGCAGACACAGGCAGACTGGTGAAATGGGCAGACAGGCAGACTGGTGAAATGGGCAGACACAGGCAGACTGGTGAAATGGGTAGACACAGGCAGACTGGTGAAATGGGCAGACACATGCAGACTGGTGAAATGTGCAGACACATGGCAGACTGGTGAACTGGGCAGACACATGGCAGACTGGTGAAATGGGCAGACACAGGCAGACTGGTGAAATGGGCAGACACAGGCAGACTGGTGAAATGGGCAGACACATGCAGACTGGTGAAATGTGCAGACACATGGCAGACTGGTGAAATGGGCAGACAGATGCAGACTGGTGAAATGTGCAGACACATGGCAGACTGGTGAAATGGGCAGACACAGGCAGACTGGTGAAATGGGCAGACACGGGCAGACACAGGCAGACTGGTGAAATGGGCAGACACATGGCAGACTGGTGAAATGGGCAGACACAGGCAGACTGGTGAAATGGGCAGATACAGGCAGACTGGTGAAATGGGCATACACATGGCAGACTGGTGAAATGGGCAGATACAGGCAGACTGGTGAAATGGGCATACACATGGCAGACTGGTGAAATGGGCAGACACAGGCAGACTGGTGAAATGGGCAGACAGGCAGACTGGTGAAATGGGCAGACACAGGCAGACTGGTGAAATGGGCAGACACATGGCAGGCTGGTGAAATGGGCAGACACAGGCAGACTGGTGAAATGGGCAGACAGGCAGACTGGTGAAATGGGCAGACACAGGCAGACTGGTGAAATGGGCAGACACATGGCAGGCTGGTGAAGTGTGCAGACGCATGGCAGGCTGGTGAAGTGTGCAGACACATGGCAGACTGGTGAAGTGAGCAGACACAGGCAGTCTGGTGAAATGGGCAGACACAGGCAGACTGGTGAAATGGGCAGACACAGGCAGGCTGGTGAAATGGGCAGACACAGGCAGACTGGTGAAATGGGCAGAGTCATGGCAGACTGGTGAAATGGGCAGACACATGCAGACTGGTGAAATGGGCAGGCACATGGCAGACTGGTGAAATGGGCAGACACAGGCAGACTGGTGAAATGGGCAGACAGGCAGACTGGTGAAATGGGCAGACACAGGCAGACTGGTGAAATGGGTAGACAGGCAGACTGGTGAAATGGGCAGACACATGGCAGACTGGTGAAATGGGCAGACACAGGCAGACTGGTGAAATGAGCGGACACAGGCGGACTGGTGAAATGGGCAGCCACATGGCAGACTGGTGAAATGGGCAGACACAGGCAGACTGGTGAAATGGGCAGACACAGGCAGACTGGTGAAATGGGCAGACACAGGCAGACTGGTGAAATGGGCAGACACAGGCAGACTGGTGAAATGGGCAGACACAGGAAGACTGGTGAAATGGGCAGACACATGGCAGACTGGTGAAATGGGCAGACAAATGGCAGACTGGTGAAAAGGGCAGACACATTGCAGACTGGTGAAAAGGGCAGGCACATGGCAGACTGGTGGAATAGGCAGACACATGGCGGACTGGTGAAATGGGCAGACACAAGCAGACTGGTGAAATGGGCAGACAGGCAGACTGGTGAAATGGGCAGACACATGGCAGACTGGTGAAATGGGCAGACACAGGCAGACTGGTGAAATGGGCAGAAACAGGCAGACTGGTGAAATGGGCAGACACATGGCAGACTGGTGAAATGGGCAGACACAGGCAGACTGGTGAAATGGGCAGGTCCAGGCAGACTGGTGAAATGAGCAGGCACATGACAGACTGGTGAAATGGGCAGACACAGGCAGACTGGTGAAATGGGCAGGCACATGGCAGACTGGTGAAATGGGCAGACACAGGCAGACTGGTGAAATGGGCAGACACAGGCAGACTGGTGAAATGGGCAGACACATGGCAGACTGGTGAAATGGGCAGACACATGGCAGACTGGTGAAATGGGCAGACACAGACAGACTGGTGAAAAGGGCAGACACATGGCAGACTGGTGAAATGGGCAGACACATTGCAGACTGGTGAAATGGGCAGTCACAGGCAGACTGGTGAAATGGGCAGACACATGGCAGACTGGTAAAATGGACAGACACAGGCAGACTGGTGAAAAGGGCAGACACAGGCAGACTGGTGAAATGGGCAGACACAGGCAGACTGGTGACATGGGCAGACACAGGCAGACTGGTGAAATGGGCAGACACATGGCAGACTGGTGAAATGAGCAGACACAGGCAGACTGGTGAAATGGGCAGACACATGCAGACTGGTGAAATGAGCAGACACAGGCAGACTGGTGAAATGGTCAGACACAGGCAGACTGGTGAAATGGGCAGACACAGGCAGACTGGTGAAATGGGCAGACACAGGCAGACTGGTGAAATGGGCAGACACAGGCAGATTGGTGAAATGGGCAGACACAGGCAGACTGGTGAAATGGGCAGACACAGGCAGACTGGTGAAATGAGCAGACACAGGCGGACTGGTGAAATGGGCAGACACATGGCAGACTGGTGAAATGGGCAGACACAGGCAGACTGGTGAAATGGGCAGACACAGGCTGACTGGTGAAATGGGCAGACACATGGCAGACTGGTGAAATGGGCAGACACATGGCGGACTGGTGAAATGGGCAGACACAGGCAGACTGGTGAAATGGGCAGACACATGGCAGACTGGTGAAATGGGCAGACACAGGCAGAATGGTGAAATGGGCAGTCTTAGGCAGACTGGTGAAATGGGCAGACACAGGCATACTGGTGAAATGGTTAGACACAGGCAGACTGGTGAAGCATGCAGACACAGGCAGACTGGTGAAATGGGCAGACACAGGCAGACTGGTGAAATGAGCGGACACAGGCAGACTGGTGAAATGTGCAGACACAGGCAGACTGGTGAAATGAGCAGACAGAGGCAGACTGGTGAAATGTGCAGACACAGGCAGACTGGTGAAATGGGCAGACACAGGCAGACTGGTGAAATTGGCAGACACAGACAGACTGGTGAAAAGGGCAGACACATGGCAGACTGGTGAAGTGGGCAGACACATTGCAGACTGGTGAAATGGGCAGTCACAGGCAGACTGGTGAAATGGGCAGACACATGGCAGACTGGTGAAATGGGCAGACACAGGCAGACTGGTGAAATGGGCAGGCACATGGCAGACTGGTGAAATGGGCAGACACAGGCAGACTGGTGAAATGGGCAGACACAGGCAGACTGGTGAAATGGGCAGACACATGGCAGACTGGTGAAATGGGCAGACACATGGCAGACTGGTGAAATGGGCAGACACAGACAGACTGGTGAAAAGGGCAGACACATGGCAGACTGGTGAAATGGGCAGACACATTGCAGACTGGTGAAATGGGCAGTCACAGGCAGACTGGTGAAATGGGCAGACACATGGCAGACTGGTAAAATGGACAGACACAGGCAGACTGGTGAAAAGGGCAGACACAGGCAGACTGGTGAAATGGGCAGACACAGGCAGACTGGTGACATGGGCAGACACAGGCAGACTGGTGAATTGGGCAGACACATGGCAGACTGGTGAAATGAGCAGACACAGGCAGACTGGTGAAATGGGCAGACACATGCAGACTGGTGAAATGGGCAGACACAGGCAGACTGGTGAAATGGGCAGACACAGGCAGACTGGTGAAATGGGCAGACACAAGCAGACTGGTGAAATGGGCAGACACAGGCAGACTGGTGAAATGGGCAGACACAGGCAGATTGGTGAAATGGGCAGACACAGGCAGACTGGTGAAATGGGCAGACACAGGCAGACTGGTGAAATGAGCGGACACAGGCGGACTGGTGAAATGGGCAGACATATGGCAGACTGGTGAAATGGGCAGACACAGGCAGACTGGTGAAATGGGCAGACACAGGCTGACTGGTGAAATGGGCAGACACATGGCAGACTGGTGAAATGGGCAGACACATGGCGGTCTGGTGAAATGGGCAGACACAGGCAGACTGGTGAAATGGGCAGACACATGGCAGACTGGTGAAATGGGCAGACACAGGCACAATGGTGAAATGGGCAGTCTTAGGCAGACTGGTGAAATGGGCAGACAGGCATACTGGTGAAATGGTTAGACACAGGCAGACTGGTGAAGCATGCAGACACAGGCAGACTGGTGAAATGGGCAGACACAGGCAGACTGGTGAAATGAGCGGACACAGGCAGACTGGTGAAATGTGCAGACACAGGCAGACTGGTGAAATGAGCAGACAGAGGCAGACTGGTGAAATGAGCAGACACAGGCAGACTGGTGAAATGGGCAGACACAGGCAGACTGGTGAAAGTGGCAGACACAGGCAGACTGGTGAAATGAGCGGACACAGGCAGACTGATGAAATGGGCAGGCACAGGCAGACTGGTGAAATGGGCGGACACATGCAGACTGGTGAAATGGGCAGATACAGGCGGACTGGTGAAGCATGCAGACACATGGCAGACTGGTGAAATGTGCAGACACATGGGAGACTGTTAAAATGGGCAGACACAGGCAGACTGGTGAAGCATGCAGACACATGGCAGACTGGTGAAATGGGCAGACACAGGCAGACAGGTGAAATGGGCAGACACAGGCAGACTGGTGAAGCGTGCAGACTCATGGCAGACTGGTGAAATGGGCAGACACATGGCAGGCTGGTGAACCGTGCAGACACGTGGCAGACTGGTGAAATGAGCAGACACAGGCAGTCTGGTGAAATGGGCAGACACAGGCAGACTGGTGAAATGGGCAGACACAGGCAGGCTGGTGAAATGGGCAGACACAGGCAGACTGGTGAAATGGGCAGACACATGGCAGACTGGTGAAATGGGCAGACAAATGGCAGACTGGTGAAATGGGCAGACACATGGCAGACTGGTGAAATGGGCAGACACAGGCAGACTGGTGAAATGGGCAGACACAGGCAGACTGGTGAAATGGGCAGACAGGCAGACTGGTGAAATGGGCAGACACAGGCAGACTGGTGAAATGGGTAGATACAGGCAGACTGGTGAAATGGGCAGACACATGCGGACTGGTGAAATGTGCAGACACATGGCAGACTGGTGAACTGGGCAGACACATGGCAGACTGGTGAAATGGGCAGACACAGGCAGACTGGTGAAATGGGCAGACACAGGCAGACTGGTGAAATGGGCAGACACATGCAGACTGGTGAAATGTGCAGACACATGGCAGACTGGTGAAATGGGCAGACACATGCAGACTGGTGAAATGTGCAGACACATGGCAGACTGGTGAAATGGGCAGACACAGGCAGACTGGTGAAATGGGCAGACACGGGCAGACACAGGCAGACTGGTGAAATGGGCAGACACATGGCAGACTGGTGAAATGGGCAGACACAGGCAGACTGGTGAAATGGGCAGATACAGGCAGACTGGTGAAATGGGCATACACATGGCAGACTGGTGAAATGGGCAGATACAGGCAGACTGGTGAAATGGGCATACACATGGCAGACTGGTGAAATGGGCAGACACAGGCAGACTGGTGAAATGGGCAGACAGGCAGACTGGTGAAATGGGCAGACACAGGCAGACTGGTGAAATGGGCAGACACATGGCAGGCTGGTGAAATGGGCAGACACAGGCAGACTGGTGAAATGGGCAGACAGGCAGACTGGTGAAATGGGCAGACACAGGCAGACTGGTGAAATGGGCAGACACATGGCAGGCTGGTGAAGTGTGCAGACGCATGGCAGGCTGGTGAAGTGTGCAGACACATGGCAGACTGGTGAAGTGAGCAGACACAGGCAGTCTGGTGAAATGGGCAGACACAGGCAGACTGGTGAAATGGGCAGACACAGGCAGGCTGGTGAAATGGGCAGACACAGGCAGACTGGTGAAATGGGCAGAGTCATGGCAGACTGGTGAAATGGGCAGACACATGCAGACTGGTGAAATGGGCAGGCACATGGCAGACTGGTGAAATGGGCTGGACACAGGCAGACTGGTGAAATGGGCAGACAGGCAGACTGGTGAAATGGGCAGACACAGGCAGACTGGTGAAATGGGTAGACAGGCAGACTGGTGAAATGGGCAGACACATGGCAGACTGGTGAAATGGGCAGACACAGGCAGACTGGTGAAATGAGCGGACACAGGCGGACTGGTGAAATGGGCAGCCACATGGCAGACTGGTGAAATGGGCAGACACAGGCAGACTGGTGAAATGGGCAGACACAGGCAGACTGGTGAAATGGGCAGACACAGGCAGACTGGTGAAATGGGCAGACACAGGCAGACTGGTGAAATGGGCATACACAGGAAGACTGGTGAAATGGGCAGACACATGGCAGACTGGTGAAATGGGCAGACAAATGGCAGACTGGTGAAAAGGGCAGACACATTGCAGACTGGTGAAAAGGGCAGGCACATGGCAGACTGGTGGAATAGGCAGACACATGGCGGACTGGTGAAATGGGCAGACACAAGCAGACTGGTGAAATGGGCAGACAGGCAGACTGGTGAAATGGGCAGACACATGGCAGACTGGTGAAATGGGCAGACACAGGCAGACTGGTGAAATGGGCAGAAACAGGCAGACTGGTGAAATGGGCAGACACATGGCAGACTGGTGAAATGGGCAGACACAGGCAGACTGGTGAAATGGGCAGGTCCAGGCAGACTGGTGAAATGAGCAGGCACATGACAGACTGGTGAAATGGGCAGACACAGGCAGACTGGTGAAATGGGCAGGCACATGGCAGACTGGTGAAATGGGCAGACACAGGCAGACTGGTGAAATGGGCAGACACAGGCAGACTGGTGAAATGGGCAGACACATGGCAGACTGGTGAAATGGGCAGACACATGGCAGACTGGTGAAATGGGCAGACACAGACAGACTGGTGAAAAGGGCAGACACATGGCAGACTGGTGAAATGGGCAGACACATTGCAGACTGGTGAAATGGGCAGTCACAGGCAGACTGGTGAAATGGGCAGACACATGGCAGACTGGTAAAATGGACAGACACAGGCAGACTGGTGAAAAGGGCAGACACAGGCAGACTGGTGAAATGGGCAGACACAGGCAGACTGGTGACATGGGCAGACACAGGCAGACTGGTGAAATGGGCAGACACATGGCAGACTGGTGAAATTAGCAGACACAGGCAGACTGGTGAAATGGGCAGACACATGCAGACTGGTGAAATGAGCAGACACAGGCAGACTGGTGAAATGGGCAGACACAGGCAGACTGGTGAAATGGGCAGACACAGGCGGACTGGTGAAATGGGCAGACACAGGCAGACTGGTGAAATGGGCAGACACAGGCAGATTGGTGAAATGGGCAGACACAGGCAGACTGGTGAAATGGGCAGACACAGGCAGACTGGTGAAATGAGCGGACACAGGCGGACTGGTGAAATGGGCAGACACATGGCAGACTGGTGAAATGGGCAGACACAGGCAGACTGGTGAAATGGGCAGACACAGGCTGACTGGTGAAATGGGCAGACACATGGCAGACTGGTGAAATGGGCAGACACATGGCGGACTGGTGAAATGGGCAGACACAGGCAGACTGGTGAAATGGGCAGACACATGGCAGACTGGTGAAATGGGCAGACACAGGCAGAATGGTGAAATGGGCAGTCTTAGGCAGACTGGTGAAATGGGCAGACACAGGCATACTGGTGAAATGGTTAGACACAGGCAGACTGGTGAAGCATGCAGACACAGGCAGACTGGTGAAATGGGCAGACACAGGCAGACTGGTGAAATGAGCGGACACAGGCAGACTGGTGAAATGTGCAGACACAGGCAGACTGGTGAAATGAGCAGACAGAGGCAGACTGGTGAAATGAGCAGACACAGGCAGACTGGTGAAATGGGCAGACACAGGCAGACTGGTGAAATTGGCAGACACAGACAGACTGGTGAAAAGGGCAGACACAGGCAGACTGGTGAAATGAGCGGACACAGGCGGACTGGTGAAATGGGCAGACATATGGCAGACTGGTGAAATGGGCAGACACAGGCAGACTGGTGAAATGGGCAGACACAGGCTGACTGGTGAAATGGGCAGACACATGGCAGACTGGTGAAATGGGCAGACACATGGCGGTCTGGTGAAATGGGCAGACACAGGCAGACTGGTGAAATGGGCAGACACATGGCAGACTGGTGAAATGGGCAGACACAGGCACAATGGTGAAATGGGCAGTCTTAGGCAGACTGGTGAAATGGGCAGACAGGCATACTGGTGAAATGGTTAGACACAGGCAGACTGGTGAAGCATGCAGACACAGGCAGACTGGTGAAATGGGCAGACACAGGCAGACTGGTGAAATGAGCGGACACAGGCAGACTGGTGAAATGTGCAGACACAGGCAGACTGGTGAAATGAGCAGACAGAGGCAGACTGGTGAAATGAGCAGACACAGGCAGACTGGTGAAATGGGCAGACACAGGCAGACTGGTGAAAGTGGCAGACACAGGCAGACTGGTGAAATGAGCGGACACAGGCAGACTGATGAAATGGGCAGGCACAGGCAGACTGGTGAAATGGGCGGACACATGCAGACTGGTGAAATGGGCAGATACAGGCGGACTGGTGAAGCATGCAGACACATGGCAGACTGGTGAAATGTGCAGACACATGGGAGACTGTTAAAATGGGCAGACACAGGCAGACTGGTGAAGCATGCAGACACATGGCAGACTGGTGAAATGGGCAGACACAGGCAGACAGGTGAAATGGGCAGACACAGGCAGACTGGTGAAGCGTGCAGACTCATGGCAGACTGGTGAAATGGGCAGACACATGGCAGGCTGGTGAACCGTGCAGACACGTGGCAGACTGGTGAAATGAGCAGACACAGGCAGTCTGGTGAAATGGGCAGACACAGGCAGACTGGTGAAATGGGCAGACACAGGCAGGCTGGTGAAATGGGCAGACACAGGCAGACTGGTGAAATGGGCAGACACATGGCAGACTGGTGAAATGGGCAGACAAATGGCAGACTGGTGAAATGGGCAGACACATGGCAGACTGGTGAAATGGGCAGACACAGGCAGACTGGTGAAATGGGCAGACACAGGCAGACTGGTGAAATGGGCAGACAGGCAGACTGGTGAAATGGGCAGACACAGGCAGACTGGTGAAATGGGTAGATACAGGCAGACTGGTGAAATGGGCAGACACATGCGGACTGGTGAAATGTGCAGACACATGGCAGACTGGTGAACTGGGCAGACACATGGCAGACTGGTGAAATGGGCAGACACAGGCAGACTGGTGAAATGGGCAGACACAGGCAGACTGGTGAAATGGGCAGACACATGCAGACTGGTGAAATGTGCAGACACATGGCAGACTGGTGAAATGGGCAGACACATGCAGACTGGTGAAATGTGCAGACACATGGCAGACTGGTGAAATGGGCAGACACAGGCAGACTGGTGAAATGGGCAGACACGGGCAGACACAGGCAGACTGGTGAAATGGGCAGACACATGGCAGACTGGTGAAATGGGCAGACACAGGCAGACTGGTGAAATGGGCAGATACAGGCAGACTGGTGAAATGGGCATACACATGGCAGACTGGTGAAATGGGCAGATACAGGCAGACTGGTGAAATGGGCATACACATGGCAGACTGGTGAAATGGGCAGACACAGGCAGACTGGTGAAATGGGCAGACAGGCAGACTGGTGAAATGGGCAGACACAGGCAGACTGGTGAAATGGGCAGACACATGGCAGGCTGGTGAAATGGGCAGACACAGGCAGACTGGTGAAATGGGCAGACAGGCAGACTGGTGAAATGGGCAGACACAGGCAGACTGGTGAAATGGGCAGACACATGGCAGGCTGGTGAAGTGTGCAGACGCATGGCAGGCTGGTGAAGTGTGCAGACACATGGCAGACTGGTGAAGTGAGCAGACACAGGCAGTCTGGTGAAATGGGCAGACACAGGCAGACTGGTGAAATGGGCAGACACAGGCAGGCTGGTGAAATGGGCAGACACAGGCAGACTGGTGAAATGGGCAGAGTCATGGCAGACTGGTGAAATGGGCAGACACATGCAGACTGGTGAAATGGGCAGGCACATGGCAGACTGGTGAAATGGGCTGGACACAGGCAGACTGGTGAAATGGGCAGACAGGCAGACTGGTGAAATGGGCAGACACAGGCAGACTGGTGAAATGGGTAGACAGGCAGACTGGTGAAATGGGCAGACACATGGCAGACTGGTGAAATGGGCAGACACAGGCAGACTGGTGAAATGAGCGGACACAGGCGGACTGGTGAAATGGGCAGCCACATGGCAGACTGGTGAAATGGGCAGACACAGGCAGACTGGTGAAATGGGCAGACACAGGCAGACTGGTGAAATGGGCAGACACAGGCAGACTGGTGAAATGGGCAGACACAGGCAGACTGGTGAAATGGGCATACACAGGAAGACTGGTGAAATGGGCAGACACATGGCAGACTGGTGAAATGGGCAGACAAATGGCAGACTGGTGAAAAGGGCAGACACATTGCAGACTGGTGAAAAGGGCAGGCACATGGCAGACTGGTGGAATAGGCAGACACATGGCGGACTGGTGAAATGGGCAGACACAAGCAGACTGGTGAAATGGGCAGACAGGCAGACTGGTGAAATGGGCAGACACATGGCAGACTGGTGAAATGGGCAGACACAGGCAGACTGGTGAAATGGGCAGAAACAGGCAGACTGGTGAAATGGGCAGACACATGGCAGACTGGTGAAATGGGCAGACACAGGCAGACTGGTGAAATGGGCAGGTCCAGGCAGACTGGTGAAATGAGCAGGCACATGACAGACTGGTGAAATGGGCAGACACAGGCAGACTGGTGAAATGGGCAGGCACATGGCAGACTGGTGAAATGGGCAGACACAGGCAGACTGGTGAAATGGGCAGACACAGGCAGACTGGTGAAATGGGCAGACACATGGCAGACTGGTGAAATGGGCAGACACATGGCAGACTGGTGAAATGGGCAGACACAGACAGACTGGTGAAAAGGGCAGACACATGGCAGACTGGTGAAATGGGCAGACACATTGCAGACTGGTGAAATGGGCAGTCACAGGCAGACTGGTGAAATGGGCAGACACATGGCAGACTGGTAAAATGGACAGACACAGGCAGACTGGTGAAAAGGGCAGACACAGGCAGACTGGTGAAATGGGCAGACACAGGCAGACTGGTGACATGGGCAGACACAGGCAGACTGGTGAAATGGGCAGACACATGGCAGACTGGTGAAATTAGCAGACACAGGCAGACTGGTGAAATGGGCAGACACATGCAGACTGGTGAAATGAGCAGACACAGGCAGACTGGTGAAATGGGCAGACACAGGCAGACTGGTGAAATGGGCAGACACAGGCGGACTGGTGAAATGGGCAGACACAGGCAGACTGGTGAAATGGGCAGACACAGGCAGATTGGTGAAATGGGCAGACACAGGCAGACTGGTGAAATGGGCAGACACAGGCAGACTGGTGAAATGAGCGGACACAGGCGGACTGGTGAAATGGGCAGACACATGGCAGACTGGTGAAATGGGCAGACACAGGCAGACTGGTGAAATGGGCAGACACAGGCTGACTGGTGAAATGGGCAGACACATGGCAGACTGGTGAAATGGGCAGACACATGGCGGACTGGTGAAATGGGCAGACACAGGCAGACTGGTGAAATGGGCAGACACATGGCAGACTGGTGAAATGGGCAGACACAGGCAGAATGGTGAAATGGGCAGTCTTAGGCAGACTGGTGAAATGGGCAGACACAGGCATACTGGTGAAATGGTTAGACACAGGCAGACTGGTGAAGCATGCAGACACAGGCAGACTGGTGAAATGGGCAGACACAGGCAGACTGGTGAAATGAGCGGACACAGGCAGACTGGTGAAATGTGCAGACACAGGCAGACTGGTGAAATGAGCAGACAGAGGCAGACTGGTGAAATGAGCAGACACAGGCAGACTGGTGAAATGGGCAGACACAGGCAGACTGGTGAAATTGGCAGACACAGACAGACTGGTGAAAAGGGCAGACACATGGCAGACTGGTGAAATGGGCAGACACATTGCAGACTGGTGAAATGGGCAGTCACAGGCAGACTGGTGAAATGGGCAGACACATGGCAGACTGGTGAAATGGGCAGACACAGGCAGACTGGTGAAATGGGCAGGCACATGGCAGACTGGTGAAATGGGCAGACACAGGCAGACTGGTGAAATGGGCAGACACAGGCAGACTGGTGAAATGGGCAGACACATGGCAGACTGGTGAAATGGGCAGACACATGGCAGACTGGTGAAATGGGCAGACACAGACAGACTGGTGAAAAGGGCAGACACATGGCAGACTGGTGAAATGGGCAGACACATTGCAGACTGGTGAAATGGGCAGTCACAGGCAGACTGGTGAAATGGGCAGACACATGGCAGACTGGTAAAATGGACAGACACAGGCAGACTGGTGAAAAGGGCAGACACAGGCAGACTGGTGAAATGGGCAGACACAGGCAGACTGGTGACATGGGCAGACACAGGCAGACTGGTGAATTGGGCAGACACATGGCAGACTGGTGAAATGAGCAGACACAGGCAGACTGGTGAAATGGGCAGACACATGCAGACTGGTGAAATGGGCAGACACAGGCAGACTGGTGAAATGGGCAGACACAGGCAGACTGGTGAAATGGGCAGACACAAGCAGACTGGTGAAATGGGCAGACACAGGCAGACTGGTGAAATGGGCAGACACAGGCAGATTGGTGAAATGGGCAGACACAGGCAGACTGGTGAAATGGGCAGACACAGGCAGACTGGTGAAATGAGCGGACACAGGCGGACTGGTGAAATGGGCAGACATATGGCAGACTGGTGAAATGGGCAGACACAGGCAGACTGGTGAAATGGGCAGACACAGGCTGACTGGTGAAATGGGCAGACACATGGCAGACTGGTGAAATGGGCAGACACATGGCGGTCTGGTGAAATGGGCAGACACAGGCAGACTGGTGAAATGGGCAGACACATGGCAGACTGGTGAAATGGGCAGACACAGGCAGAATGGTGAAATGGGCAGTCTTAGGCAGACTGGTGAAATGGGCAGACAGGCATACTGGTGAACTGGTTAGACACAGGCAGACTGGTGAAGCATGCAGACACAGGCAGACTGGTGAAATGGGCAGACACAGGCAGACTGGTGAAATGAGCGGACACAGGCAGACTGGTGAAATGTGCAGACACAGGCAGACTGGTGAAATGAGCAGACAGAGGCAGACTGGTGAAATGAGCAGACACAGGCAGACTGGTGAAATGGGCAGACACAGGCAGACTGGTGAAATTGGCAGACACAGGCAGACTGGTGAAATGAGCGGACACAGGCAGACTGATGAAATGGGCAGGCACAGGCAGACTGGTGAAATGGGCGGACACATGCAGACTGGTGAAATGGGCAGATACAGGCGGACTGGTGAAGCATGCAGACACATGGCAGACTGGTGAAATGTGCAGACACATGGGAGACTGTTAAAATGGGCAGACACAGGCAGACTGGTGAAGCATGCAGACACATGGCAGACTGGTGAAATGGGCAGACACAGGCAGACAGGTGAAATGGGCAGACACAGGCAGACTGGTGAAGCGTGCAGACTCATGGCAGACTGGTGAAATGGGCAGACACATGGCAGGCTGGTGAACCGTGCAGACACGTGGCAGACTGGTGAAATGAGCAGACACAGGCAGTCTGGTGAAATGGGCAGACACAGGCAGACTGGTGAAATGGGCAGACACAGGCAGGCTGGTGAAATGGGCAGACACAGGCAGACTGGTGAAATGGGCAGACACATGGCAGACTGGTGAAATGGGCAGACAAATGGCAGACTGGTGAAATGGGCAGACACATGGCAGACTGGTGAAATGGGCAGGCACATGGCAGACTGGTGAAATGGGCAGGCACATGGCAGACTGGTGAAATGGGCAGACACAGGCAGACTGGTGAAATGGGCAGACAGGCAGACTGGTGAAATGGGTAGACACAGGCAGACTGGTGAAATGGGCAGATACATGCAGACTGGTGAAATGGGCAGACACATGGCAGACGGGTGAAATGGGCAGACACAGCCAGACTGGTGAAATGGGCAGACACGGGCAGACACAGGCAGACTTGTGAAATGGGCAGACAGGCAGACTGGTGAAATGGGCAGACACAGGCAGACTGGTGAAATGGGCAGACAGGCAGACTGGTGAAATGGGCAGACACATGGCAGACTGGTGAAATGGGCAGACACAGGCAGACTGGTGAAATGAGCGGACACAGGCGGACTGGTGAAATGGGCAGCCACATGGCAGACTGGTGAAATGGGCAGACACAGGCAGACTGGTGAAATGGGCAGACACAGGCAGACTGGTGAAATGGGCAGACACAGGCAGACTGGTGAAATGGGCAGACACAGGCAGACTGGTGAAATGGGCAGACACAGGCAGACTGGTGAAATGGGCAGACACATGGCAGACTGGTGAAATGGGCAGACAAATGGCAGACTGGTGAAATGGGCAGACACATGGCAGACATGGTGAAATGGGCAGGCACATGGCAGACTGGTGAAATGGGCAGACACAGGCAGACTGGTGAAATGGGCAGACACAGGCAGACTGGTGAAATGGGCAGACACAGGCAGAATGGTGAAATGGGCAGACACAGGCAGACTGGTGAAATGGGCAGACACAGGCAGACTGGTGAAATGGGCAGACACAGGCAGACTGGTGAAATGTGCAGACAAATGGCAGACTGGTGAAATGGGCAGACACATGGCAGACTGGTGAAATGGGCAGGCACATGGCAGACTGGTGAAATGGGCAGACACTTGGCAGACTGGTGAAATGGGCAGACACAGGCAGACTGGTGAAATGGGCAGACACAGGCAGACTAGTGAAATGGGCAGAGACATGGCAGACTGGTGAAATGGGCAGACACATGGCAGACTGGTGAAATGGGCAGACACAGGCAGACTGGTGAAATGGGCATACACAGGCAGACTGGTGAAATGGGCAGACAGGCAGACTGGTGAAATGGGCAGACACAGGCAGACTGGTGAAATGGGTCGACACAGGCAGACTGGTGAAATGGGCAGACACATGCAGACTGGTGAAATGGGCAGACACATGGCAGACGGGTGAAATGGGCAGACACAGCCAGACTGGTGAAATGGGCAGACACGGGCAGACTGGTGAAATGGGCAGACACATGCAGACTGGTGAAATGGGCGGACACATGGCAGACGGGTGAAATGGGCAGACACAGGCAGACGGGTGAAATGAGCGGACACAGGCGGACTGGTGAAATGGGCAGACACATGGCAGACTGGTGAAATGGGCAGACACAGGCAGGCTGGTGAAGTGTGCAGACGCATGGCAGGCTGGTGAAGTGTGCAGACACATGGCAGACTGGTGAAATGGGCAGACACATGGCAGACTGGTGAAATGGGCAGACACATGGCAGACTGGTGAAATGGGCAGACACATGGCAGACTGGTGAAATGGGCAGACACATGGCAGACTGGTGAAATGGGCAGACACAGGCAGACTGGTGAAATGGGCAGACACATGGTAGACTGGTGAAATGGGCAGACACATGGCAGACTGGTGAAATGGGCAAACACATGGCAGACTGGTGAAATGGGCAGACACATGGCAGCCTGGTGAAATGGGCAGACACAGACAGACTGGTGAAATGGGCAGACACAGGCAGACTGGTGAAATGGGCAGACACAGGCAGACTGGTGAAATGTGCAGACAAATGGCAGACTGGTGAAATGGGCAGACACATGACAGACTGGTGAAATGGGCAGACACATGGCAGACTGGTGAAATGGGCAGACAGGCAGACTGGTGAAATGGGCAGGCACATGGCAGACTGGTGAAATGGGCAGGCACATGGCAGACTGGTGAAATGGGCAGACACATGGCAGACTGGTGAAATGGGCAGACACAGGCAGACTGGTGAAATGGGCAGACACAGGCAGACTAGTGAAATGGGCAGACAAATGGCAGACTGGTGAAATGGGCAGACACATGACAGACTGGTGAAATGGGCAGACGCATGGCAGACTGGTGAAATGGGCGGACACAGGCAGACTCGTGAAATGGGGAGACACATGGCAGACTGGTGAAATGGGCAGACAGGCAGACTGGTGAAATGGGCAGACACATGGCAGACTGGTGAACTGGGCAGACACATGGCAGACTGGTGAAATGGGCAGACACAGGCAGACTGGTGAAATGGGCAGACACAGGCAGACTGGTGAAATGGGCAGACAGGCAGACTGGTGAAATGGGCAGACACAGGCAGACTGGTGAAATGGGTAGACACAGGCAGACTGGTGAAATGGGCAGACACATGCAGACTGGTGAAATGGGCAGACACATGGCAGACTGGTGAAATGGGCAGACACAGGCAGACTGGTGAAGTGGGCAGACACGGGCGGACTGGTGAAATGGGCAGACACATGGCAGACTGGTGAAATGGGCAGACACAGGCAGACTGGTGAAATGGGCAGACACAGGCAGACTGGTGAAATGGGCAGACACAGGCAGACTGGTGAAATGGGCAGACACAGGCAGACTGGTGAAATGGGCAGACACAGGCAGACTGGTGAAATGGGCAGACACAGGCAGACTGGTGAAATGGGCAGACACATGGCAGGCTGGTGAAGTGTGCAGACGCATGGCAGGCTGGTGAAGTGTGCAGACACATGGCAGACTGGTGAAATGGGCAGACACATGGCAGACTGGTGAAATGGGCAGACACAGGCAGACTGGTGAAATGGGCAGACACATGGCAGACTGGTGAAATGGGCAGGCACATGGCAGACTGGTGAAATGGGCAGACACAGGCAGACTGGTGAAATGGGCAGACACAGGCAGACTGGTGAAATGGGCAGACACATGGCAGGCTGGTGAAGTGTGCAGACGCATGGCAGGCTGGTGAAGTGTGCAGACACATGGCAGACTGGTGAAATGGGCAGACACATGGCAGACTGGTGAAATGGGCAGACACAGGCAGACTGGTGAAATGGGCAGACACATGGCAGACTGGTGAAATGGGCAGGCACATGGCAGACTGGTGAAATGGGCAGACACATGGCAGACAGGTGAAATGGGCAGACACAGCCAGACTGGTGAAATGGGCAGACACGGGCAGACACAGGCAGACTGGTGAAATGGGCAGACAGGCAGACTGGTGAAATGGGCAGACACAGGCAGACTGCTGAAATGGGCAGACACGCAGACTGGTGAAATGGGCAGACACATGGCAGACTGGTGAAATGGGCAGACACAGGCAGACTGGTGAAATGAGCGGACACAGGCGGACTGGTGAAATGGGCAGCCACATGGCAGACTTGTGAAATGGGCAGACACAGGCAGACTGGTGAAATGGGCAGACACAGGCAGACTGGTGAAATGGGCAGACACAGGCAGACTGGTGAAATGGGCAGACACAGGCAGACTGGTGAAATGGGCAGACACAGGCAGACTGGTGAAATGGGCAGACACAGGCAGACTGGTGAAATGGGCAGACACATGGCAGGCTGGTGAAGTGTGCAGACGCATGGCAGGCTGGTGAAGTGTGCAGACTCATGGCAGACTGGTGAAATGGGCAGACACATGGCAGACTGGTGAAATGGGCAGACACATGGCAGACTGGTGAAATGGGCAGACACATGGCAGACTGATGAAATGGGCTGACACATGGCAGACTGGTGAAATGGGCAGACACATGGCAGACTGGTGAAATGGGCAGACACATGGCAGACTGGTGAAATGGGCAGACACATGGCAGACTGGTGAAATGGGCAGACACGGGCAGACTGGTGAAATGGGCAGACACATGGTAGACTGGTGAAATGGGCAGACACATGGCAGACTGGTGAAATGGGCAGACACATGGCAGACTGGTGAAATGGGCAGACACATGGCAGACTGGTGAAATGGGCAGACACATGGCAGACTGGTGAAATGGGCAGGCACAGGGCAGACTGGTGGAATGGGCAGACACATGGTAGACTGGTGAAACGGGCAGACACATGGCAGACTGGTGAAATGGGCAGACACATGGCAGACTGGTGAAATGGGCAGACACATGGCAGACTGGTGAAATGGGCAGGCACATGGCAGACTGGTGAAATGGGCAGACACAGGCAGACTGGTGAAATGGGCAGACACAGGCAGACTGGTGAAATGGGCAGACACAGACAGACTGGTGAAATGGGCAGACACAGGCAGACTGGTGAAATGAGCGGACACAGGCGGACTGGTGAAATGGGCAGACACATGGCAGACTGGTGAAATGGGCAGACACAGGCAGACTGGTGAAATGGGCAGACACAGGCAGACTGGTGAAATGGGCAGACACAGGCAGACTGGTGAAATGGGCAGACAGGCAGACTGGTGAAATGGGCAGACACAGGCAGACTGGTGAAATGGGCAGACACAGGCAGACTGGTGAAATGGGCAGACACATGGCAGGCTGGTGAAGTGTGCAGACGCATGGCAGGCTGGTGAAGTGTGCAGACACATGGCAGACTGGTGAAATGGGCAGACACATGGCAGACTGTTGAAATGGGCAGACACAGGCAGACTGGTGAAATGGGCAGACACATGGCAGACTGGTGAAATGGGCAGGCACATCGCAGACTGGTGAAATGGGCAGACACATGGCAGACGGGTGAAATGGGCAGACACAGCCAGACTGGTGAAATGGGCAGACACGGGCAGACACAGGCAGACTGGTGAAATGGGCAGACAGGGAGACTGGTGAAATGGGCAGACACAGGCAGACTGGTGAAATGGGCAGACACGCAGACTGGTGAAATGGGCAGACACATGGCAGACTGGTGAAATGGGCAGACACAGGCAGACTGGTGAAATGAGCGGACACAGGCGGACTGGTGAAATGGGCAGCCACATGGCAGACTTGTGAAATGGGCAGACACAGGCAGACTGGTGAAATGGGCAGACACAGGCAGACTGGTGAAATGGGCAGACACAGGCAGACTGGTGAAATGGGCAGACACAGGCAGACTGGTGAAATGGGCAGACACAGGCAGACTGGTGAAATGGGCAGACACATGGCAGACTGGTGAAATGGGCAGACACATGGCAGGCTGGTGAAGTGTGCAGACGCATGGCAGGCTGGTGAAGTGTGCAGACTCATGGCAGACTGGTGAAATGGGCAGACACATGGCAGACTGGTGAAATGGGCAGACACATGGCAGACTGGTGAAATGGGCAGACACATGGCAGACTGATGAAATGGGCTGACACATGGCAGACTGGTGAAATGGGCAGACACATGGCAGACTGGTGAAATGGGCAGACACATGGCAGACTGGTGAAATGGGCAGACACATGGCAGACTGGTGAAATGGGCAGACACGGGCAGACTGGTGAAATGGGCAGACAAATGGTAGACTGGTGAAATGGGCAGACACATGGCAGACTGGTGAAATGGGCAGACACATGGCAGACTGGTGAAATGGGCAGACACATGGCAGACTGGTGAAATGGGCAGACACATGGCAGACTGGTGAAATGGGCAGGCACAGGGCAGACTGGTGGAATGGGCAGACACATGGTAGACTGGTGAAATGGGCAGACACATGGCAGACTGGTGAAATCGGTAGACACATGGCAGACTGGTGAAATGGGCAGACACATGGCAGACTGGTGAAATGGTTAGACACAGGCAGACTGGTGAAGCATGCAGACACAGGCAGACTGGTGAAATGGGCAGACACAGGCAGACTGGTGAAATGAGCGGACACAGGCAGACTGGTGAAATGTGCAGACACAGGCAGACTGGTGAAATGAGCAGACAGAGGCAGACTGGTGAAATGAGCAGACACAGGCAGACTGGTGAAATGGGCAGACACAGGCAGACTGGTGAAATTGGCAGACACAGACAGACTGGTGAAAAGGGCAGACACATGGCAGACTGGTGAAATGGGCAGACACATTGCAGACTGGTGAAATGGGCAGTCACAGGCAGACTGGTGAAATGGGCAGACACATGGCAGACTGGTGAAATGGGCAGACACAGGCAGACTGGTGAAATGGGCAGGCACATGGCAGACTGGTGAAATGGGCAGACACAGGCAGACTGGTGAAATGGGCAGACACAGGCAGACTGGTGAAATGGGCAGACACATGGCAGACTGGTGAAATGGGCAGACACATGGCAGACTGGTGAAATGGGCAGACACAGACAGACTGGTGAAAAGGGCAGACACATGGCAGACTGGTGAAATGGGCAGACACATTGCAGACTGGTGAAATGGGCAGTCACAGGCAGACTGGTGAAATGGGCAGACACATGGCAGACTGGTAAAATGGACAGACACAGGCAGACTGGTGAAAAGGGCAGACACAGGCAGACTGGTGAAATGGGCAGACACAGGCAGACTGGTGACATGGGCAGACACAGGCAGACTGGTGAATTGGGCAGACACATGGCAGACTGGTGAAATGAGCAGACACAGGCAGACTGGTGAAATGGGCAGACACATGCAGACTGGTGAAATGGGCAGACACAGGCAGACTGGTGAAATGGGCAGACACAGGCAGACTGGTGAAATGGGCAGACACAAGCAGACTGGTGAAATGGGCAGACACAGGCAGACTGGTGAAATGGGCAGACACAGGCAGATTGGTGAAATGGGCAGACACAGGCAGACTGGTGAAATGGGCAGACACAGGCAGACTGGTGAAATGAGCGGACACAGGCGGACTGGTGAAATGGGCAGACATATGGCAGACTGGTGAAATGGGCAGACACAGGCAGACTGGTGAAATGGGCAGACACAGGCTGACTGGTGAAATGGGCAGACACATGGCAGACTGGTGAAATAGGCAGACACATGGCGGTCTGGTGAAATGGGCAGACACAGGCAGACTGGTGAAATGGGCAGACACATGGCAGACTGGTGAAATGGGCAGACACATGGCAGACTGGTGAAATGGGCAGACACATGGCAGACTGGTGAAATGGGCAGACACATGGCAGACTGGTGAAATGGGCAGACACATGGCAGACTGGTGAAATGGGCAGACACATGGCAGACTGGTGAAATGGGCAGGCACAGGGCAGACTGGTGGAATGGGCAGACACATGGTAGACTGGTGAAATGGGCAGACACATGGCAGACTGGTGAAATCGGTAGACACATGGCAGACTGGTGAAATGGGCAGACACATGGCAGACTGGTGAAATGGGCAGGCACATGGCAGACTGGTGAAATGGGCAGACACAGGCAGACTGGTGAAATGGGCAGAAACATGGCAGACTGGTGAAATGGGCAGACACATGGCAGACTGGTGAAATGTGCAGACACATGGCAGACTGGTTAAATGGGCAGGCACATGGCAGACTGGTGAAATGGGCAGACACAGGCAGACTGGTGAAATGGGCAGACACGGGCAGACACAGGCAGACTGGTGAAATGGGCAGACACAGGCAGACTGGTGAAATGTGCAGACACATGGCAGACTGGTGAAATGGGCAGACACAGGCAGACTGGTGAAATGAGCAGACACAGGCAGACTAGTGAAATGGACAGACACATGGCAGACTGGTGAAATGGGCAGACACAGGCAGACTGGTGAAATGGGCAGACACATGGCAGACTGGTGAACTGGGCAGACACATGGCAGACTGGTGAAATGGGCAGACACAGGCAGACTGGTGAAATGGGCAGACACAGGCAGACTGGTGAAATGGGCAGACAGGCAGACTGGTGAAATGGGCAGACACAGGCAGACTGGTGAAATGGGTAGACACAGGCAGACTGGTGAAATGGGCAGACACATGCAGACTGGTGAAATGTGCAGACACATGGCAGACTGGTGAAATGGGCAGGCACATGGCAGACGGGTGAAATGGGCAGACACAGGCAGACTGGTGAAATGGGCAGACACAGGCAGACTGGTGAAATGGGCAGACACAGACAGACTGGTGAAATGGGCAGACACAGGCAGACTGGTGAAATGAGCGGACACAGGCGGACTGGTGAAATGGGCAGACACATGGCAGACTGGTGAAATGGGCAGACACAGGCAGACTGGTGAAATGGGCAGACACAGGCAGACTGGTGAAATGGGCAGACACAGGCAGACTGGTGAAATGGGCAGACACAGGCAGACTGGTGAAATGGGCAGACACAGGCAGACTGGTGAAATGGGCAGACACAGGCAGACTGGTGAAATGGGCAGACGCATGGCAGGCTGGTGAAGTGTGCAGACTCATGGCAGACTGGTGAAATGGGCAGACACATGGCAGACTGGTGAAATGGGCAGACACATGGCAGACTGATGAAATGGGCTGACACATGGCAGACTGGTGAAATGGGCAGACACATGGCAGACTGGTGAAATGGGCAGACACATGGCAGACTGGTGAAATGGGCAGACACATGGCAGGCTGGTGAAGTGTGCAGACGCATGGCAGGCTGGTGAAGTGTGCAGACTCATGGCAGACTGGTGAAATGGGCAGACACATGGCAGACTGGTGAAATGGGCAGACACATGGCAGACTGGTGAAATGGGCAGACACATGGCAGACTGATGAAATGGGCTGACACATGGCAGACTGGTGAAATGGGCAGACACATGGCAGACTGGTGAAATGGGCAGACACATGGCAGACTGGTGAAATGGGCAGACACATGGCAGACTGGTGAAATGGGCAGACACGGGCAGACTGGTGAAATGGGCAGACAAATGGTAGACTGGTGAAATGGGCAGACACATGGCAGACTGGTGAAATGGGCAGACACATGGCAGACTGGTGAAATGGGCAGACACAGGCAGACTGGTGAAATGGGCAGACACAGGCAGACTGGTGAAATGGGCAGACAGGCAGACTGGTGAAATGGGCAGACACAGGCAGACTGGTGAAATGGGTAGACACAGGCAGACTGGTGAAATGGGCAGACACATGCAGACTGGTGAAATGTGCAGACACATGGCAGACTGGTGAAATGGGCAGGCACATGGCAGACGGGTGAAATGGGCAGACACAGGCAGACTGGTGAAATGGGCAGACACAGGCAGACTGGTGAAATGGGCAGACACAGACAGACTGGTGAAATGGGCAGACACAGGCAGACTGGTGAAATGAGCGGACACAGGCGGACTGGTGAAATGGGCAGACACATGGCAGACTGGTGAAATGGGCAGACACAGGCAGACTGGTGAAATGGGCAGACACAGGCAGACTGGTGAAATGGGCAGACACAGGCAGACTGGTGAAATGGGCAGACACAGGCAGACTGGTGAAATGGGCAGACACAGGCAGACTGGTGAAATGGGCAGACACAGGCAGACTGGTGAAATGGGCAGACGCATGGCAGGCTGGTGAAGTGTGCAGACTCATGGCAGACTGGTGAAATGGGCAGACACATGGCAGACTGGTGAAATGGGCAGACACATGGCAGACTGATGAAATGGGCTGACACATGGCAGACTGGTGAAATGGGCAGACACATGGCAGACTGGTGAAATGGGCAGACACATGGCAGACTGGTGAAATGGGCAGACACATGGCAGGCTGGTGAAGTGTGCAGACGCATGGCAGGCTGGTGAAGTGTGCAGACTCATGGCAGACTGGTGAAATGGGCAGACACATGGCAGACTGGTGAAATGGGCAGACACATGGCAGACTGGTGAAATGGGCAGACACATGGCAGACTGATGAAATGGGCTGACACATGGCAGACTGGTGAAATGGGCAGACACATGGCAGACTGGTGAAATGGGCAGACACATGGCAGACTGGTGAAATGGGCAGACACATGGCAG
Source organism: Somniosus microcephalus (assembly GCF_052327205.1). NCBI lineage: Eukaryota > Metazoa > Chordata > Chondrichthyes > Squaliformes > Somniosidae > Somniosus > Somniosus microcephalus. The sequence goes on along the minus strand of NC_140989.1, from coordinate 371,788,494 downwards.
ACTGGTGAAATGGGCAGACACGGGCAGACTGGTGAAATGGGCAGACAAATGGTAGACTGGTGAAATGGGCAGACACATGGCAGACTGGTGAAATGGGCAGACACATGGCAGACTGGTGAAATGGGCAGACACATGGCAGACTGGTGAAATGGGCAGACACATGGCAGACTGGTGAAATGGGCAGGCACAGGGCAGACTGGTGGAATGGGCAGACACATGGTAGACTGGTGAAATGGGCAGACACATGGCAGACTGGTGAAATCGGTAGACACATGGCAGACTGGTGAAATGGGCAGACACATGGGAGACTGGTGAAATGGGCAGGCACATGGCAGACTGGTGAAATGGGCAGACACAGGCAGACTGGTGAAATGGGCAGAAACATGGCAGACTGGTAAAATGGGCAGACACATGGCAGACTGGTGAAATGTGCAGACACATGGCAGACTGGTTAAATGGGCAGGCACATGGCAGACTGGTGAAATGGGCAGACACAGGCAGACTGGTGAAATGGGCAGACACGGGCAGACACAGGCAGACTGGTGAAATGGGCAGACACAGGCAGACTGGTGAAATGTGCAGACACATGGCAGACTGGTGAAATGGGCAGACACAGGCAGACTGGTGAAATGAGCAGACACAGGCAGACTAGTGAAATGGACAGACACATGGCAGACTGGTGAAATGGGCAGACACAGGCAGACTGGTGAAATGGGCAGACACATGGCAGACTGGTGAACTGGGCAGACACATGGCAGACTGGTGAAATGGGCAGACACAGGCAGACTGGTGAAATGGGCAGACACAGGCAGACTGGTGAAATGGGCAGACAGGCAGACTGGTGAAATGGGCAGACACAGGCAGACTGGTGAAATGGGTAGACACAGGCAGACTGGTGAAATGGGCAGACACATGCAGACTGGTGAAATGTGCAGACACATGGCAGACTGGTGAAATGGGCAGGCACATGGCAGACGGGTGAAATGGGCAGACACAGGCAGACTGGTGAAATGGGCAGACACAGGCAGACTGGTGAAATGGGCAGACACAGACAGACTGGTGAAATGGGCAGACACAGGCAGACTGGTGAAATGAGCGGACACAGGCGGACTGGTGAAATGGGCAGACACATGGCAGACTGGTGAAATGGGCAGACACAGGCAGACTGGTGAAATGGGCAGACACAGGCAGACTGGTGAAATGGGCAGACACAGGCAGACTGGTGAAATGGGCAGACACAGGCAGACTGGTGAAATGGGCAGACACAGGCAGACTGGTGAAATGGGCAGACACAGGCAGACTGGTGAAATGGGCAGACGCATGGCAGGCTGGTGAAGTGTGCAGACTCATGGCAGACTGGTGAAATGGGCAGACACATGGCAGACTGGTGAAATGGGCAGACACATGACAGACTGGTGAAATGGGCAGACACATGGCAGACTGGTGAAATGGGCAGACAGGCAGACTGGTGAAATGGGCAGGCACATGGCAGACTGGTGAAATGGGCAGGCACATGGCAGACTGGTGAAATGGGCAGACACATGGCAGACTGGTGAAATGGGCAGACACAGGCAGACTGGTGAAATGGGCAGACACAGGCAGACTAGTGAAATGGGCAGACAAATGGCAGACTGGTGAAATGGGCAGACACATGACAGACTGGTGAAATGGGCAGACGCATGGCAGACTGGTGAAATGGGCGGACACAGGCAGACTCGTGAAATGGGGAGACACATGGCAGACTGGTGAAATGGGCAGACAGGCAGACTGGTGAAATGGGCAGACACATGGCAGACTGGTGAACTGGGCAGACACATGGCAGACTGGTGAAATGGGCAGACACAGGCAGACTGGTGAAATGGGCAGACACAGGCAGACTGGTGAAATGGGCAGACAGGCAGACTGGTGAAATGGGCAGACACAGGCAGACTGGTGAAATGGGTAGACACAGGCAGACTGGTGAAATGGGCAGACACATGCAGACTGGTGAAATGGGCAGACACATGGCAGACTGGTGAAATGGGCAGACACAGGCAGACTGGTGAAGTGGGCAGACACGGGCGGACTGGTGAAATGGGCAGACACATGGCAGACTGGTGAAATGGGCAGACACAGGCAGACTGGTGAAATGGGCAGACACAGGCAGACTGGTGAAATGGGCAGACACAGGCAGACTGGTGAAATGGGCAGACACAGGCAGACTGGTGAAATGGGCAGACACAGGCAGACTGGTGAAATGGGCAGACACAGGCAGACTGGTGAAATGGGCAGACACATGGCAGGCTGGTGAAGTGTGCAGACGCATGGCAGGCTGGTGAAGTGTGCAGACACATGGCAGACTGGTGAAATGGGCAGACACATGGCAGACTGGTGAAATGGGCAGACACAGGCAGACTGGTGAAATGGGCAGGCACATGGCAGACTGGTGAAATGGGCAGACACAGGCAGACTGGTGAAATGGGCAGACACAGGCAGACTGGTGAAATGGGCAGACACATGGCAGGCTGGTGAAGTGTGCAGACGCATGGCAGGCTGGTGAAGTGTGCAGACACATGGCAGACTGGTGAAATGGGCAGACACATGGCAGACTGGTGAAATGGGCAGACACAGGCAGACTGGTGAAATGGGCAGACACATGGCAGACTGGTGAAATGGGCAGGCACATGGCAGACTGGTGAAATGGGCAGACACATGGCAGACAGGTGAAATGGGCAGACACAGCCAGACTGGTGAAATGGGCAGACACGGGCAGACACAGGCAGACTGGTGAAATGGGCAGACAGGCAGACTGGTGAAATGGGCAGACACAGGCAGACTGCTGAAATGGGCAGACACGCAGACTGGTGAAATGGGCAGACACATGGCAGACTGGTGAAATGGGCAGACACAGGCAGACTGGTGAAATGAGCGGACACAGGCGGACTGGTGAAATGGGCAGCCACATGGCAGACTTGTGAAATGGGCAGACACAGGCAGACTGGTGAAATGGGCAGACACAGGCAGACTGGTGAAATGGGCAGACACAGGCAGACTGGTGAAATGGGCAGACACAGGCAGACTGGTGAAATGGGCAGACACAGGCAGACTGGTGAAATGGGCAGACACAGGCAGACTGGTGAAATGGGCAGACACATGGCAGGCTGGTGAAGTGTGCAGACGCATGGCAGGCTGGTGAAGTGTGCAGACTCATGGCAGACTGGTGAAATGGGCAGACACATGGCAGACTGGTGAAATGGGCAGACACATGGCAGACTGGTGAAATGGGCAGACACATGGCAGACTGATGAAATGGGCTGACACATGGCAGACTGGTGAAATGGGCAGACACATGGCAGACTGGTGAAATGGGCAGACACATGGCAGACTGGTGAAATGGGCAGACACATGGCAGACTGGTGAAATGGGCAGACACGGGCAGACTGGTGAAATGGGCAGACACATGGTAGACTGGTGAAATGGGCAGACACATGGCAGACTGGTGAAATGGGCAGACACATGGCAGACTGGTGAAATGGGCAGACACATGGCAGACTGGTGAAATGGGCAGACACATGGCAGACTGGTGAAATGGGCAGGCACAGGGCAGACTGGTGAAATGGGCAGGCACATGGCAGACTGGTGAAATGGGCAGACACAGGCAGACTGGTGAAATGGGCAGACACAGGCAGACTGGTGAAATGGGCAGACACAGACAGACTGGTGAAATGGGCAGACACAGGCAGACTGGTGAAATGAGCGGACACAGGCGGACTGGTGAAATGGGCAGACACATGGCAGACTGGTGAAATGGGCAGACACAGGCAGACTGGTGAAATGGGCAGACACAGGCAGACTGGTGAAATGGGCAGACACAGGCAGACTGGTGAAATGGGCAGACACAGGCAGACTGGTGAAATGGGCAGACACAGGCAGACTGGTGAAATGGGCAGACACAGGCAGACTGGTGAAATGGGCAGACACATGGCAGGCTGGTGAAGTGTGCAGACGCATGGCAGGCTGGTGAAGTGTGCAGACACATGGCAGACTGGTGAAATGGGCAGACACATGGCAGACTGTTGAAATGGGCAGACACAGGCAGACTGGTGAAATGGGCAGACACATGGCAGACTGGTGAAATGGGCAGGCACATCGCAGACTGGTGAAATGGGCAGACACATGGCAGACGGGTGAAATGGGCAGACACAGCCAGACTGGTGAAATGGGCAGACACGGGCAGACACAGGCAGACTGGTGAAATGGGCAGACAGGGAGACTGGTGAAATGGGCAGACACAGGCAGACTGGTGAAATGGGCAGACACGCAGACTGGTGAAATGGGCAGACACATGGCAGACTGGTGAAATGGGCAGACACAGGCAGACTGGTGAAATGAGCGGACACAGGCGGACTGGTGAAATGGGCAGCCACATGGCAGACTTGTGAAATGGGCAGACACAGGCAGACTGGTGAAATGGGCAGACACAGGCAGACTGGTGAAATGGGCAGACACAGGCAGACTGGTGAAATGGGCAGACACAGGCAGACTGGTGAAATGGGCAGACACAGGCAGACTGGTGAAATGGGCAGACACATGGCAGACTGGTGAAATGGGCAGACACATGGCAGGCTGGTGAAGTGTGCAGACGCATGGCAGGCTGGTGAAGTGTGCAGACTCATGGCAGACTGGTGAAATGGGCAGACACATGGCAGACTGGTGAAATGGGCAGACACATGGCAGACTGGTGAAATGGGCAGACACATGGCAGACTGATGAAATGGGCTGACACATGGCAGACTGGTGAAATGGGCAGACACATGGCAGACTGGTGAAATGGGCAGACACATGGCAGACTGGTGAAATGGGCAGACACATGGCAGACTGGTGAAATGGGCAGACACGGGCAGACTGGTGAAATGGGCAGACAAATGGTAGACTGGTGAAATGGGCAGACACATGGCAGACTGGTGAAATGGGCAGACACATGGCAGACTGGTGAAATGGGCAGACACATGGCAGACTGGTGAAATGGGCAGACACATGGCAGACTGGTGAAATGGGCAGGCACAGGGCAGACTGGTGGAATGGGCAGACACATGGTAGACTGGTGAAATGGGCAGACACATGGCAGACTGGTGAAATCGGTAGACACATGGCAGACTGGTGAAATGGGCAGACACATGGCAGACTGGTGAAATGGGCAGGCACATGGCAGACTGGTGAAATGTACAGACACAGGCAGACTGGTGAAATGGGCAGAAACATGGCAGACTGGTGAAATGGGCAGACACATGGCAGACTGGTGAAATGTGCAGACACATGGCAGACTGGTTAAATGGGCAGGCACATGGCAGACTGGTGAAATGGGCAGACACAGGCAGACTGGTGAAATGGGCAGACACGGGCAGACACAGGCAGACTGGTGAAATGGGCAGACACAGGCAGACTGGTGAAATGTGCAGACACATGGCAGACTGGTGAAATGGGCAGACACAGGCAGACTGGTGAAATGAGCAGACACAGGCAGACTAGTGAAATGGACAGACACATGGCAGACTGGTGAAATGGGCAGACACAGGCAGACTGGTGAAATGGGCAGACACATGGCAGACTGGTGAACTGGGCAGACACATGGCAGACTGGTGAAATGGGCAGACACAGGCAGACTGGTGAAATGGGCAGACACAGGCAGACTGGTGAAATGGGCAGACAGGCAGACTGGTGAAATGGGCAGACACAGGCAGACTGGTGAAATGGGTAGACACAGGCAGACTGGTGAAATGGGCAGACACATGCAGACTGGTGAAATGTGCAGACACATGGCAGACTGGTGAAATGGGCAGGCACATGGCAGACGGGTGAAATGGGCAGACACAGGCAGACTGGTGAAATGGGCAGACACAGGCAGACTGGTGAAATGGGCAGACACAGACAGACTGGTGAAATGGGCAGACACAGGCAGACTGGTGAAATGAGCGGACACAGGCGGACTGGTGAAATGGGCAGACACATGGCAGACTGGTGAAATGGGCAGACACAGGCAGACTGGTGAAATGGGCAGACACAGGCAGACTGGTGAAATGGGCAGACACAGGCAGACTGGTGAAATGGGCAGACACAGGCAGACTGGTGAAATGGGCAGACACAGGCAGACTGGTGAAATGGGCAGACACAGGCAGACTGGTGAAATGGGCAGACGCATGGCAGGCTGGTGAAGTGTGCAGACTCATGGCAGACTGGTGAAATGGGCAGACACATGGCAGACTGGTGAAATGGGCAGACACATGGCAGACTGATGAAATGGGCTGACACATGGCAGACTGGTGAAATGGGCAGACACATGGCAGACTGGTGAAATGGGCAGACACATGGCAGACTGGTGAAATGGGCAGACACATGGCAGGCTGGTGAAGTGTGCAGACGCATGGCAGGCTGGTGAAGTGTGCAGACTCATGGCAGACTGGTGAAATGGGCAGACACATGGCAGACTGGTGAAATGGGCAGACACATGGCAGACTGGTGAAATGGGCAGACACATGGCAGACTGATGAAATGGGCTGACACATGGCAGACTGGTGAAATGGGCAGACACATGGCAGACTGGTGAAATGGGCAGACACATGGCAGACTGGTGAAATGGGCAGACACATGGCAGACTGGTGAAATGGGCAGACACGGGCAGACTGGTGAAATGGGCAGACAAATGGTAGACTGGTGAAATGGGCAGACACATGGCAGACTGGTGAAATGGGCAGACACATGGCAGACTGGTGAAATGGGCAGACACATGGCAGACTGGTGAAATGGGCAGACACATGGCAGACTGGTGAAATGGGCAGGCACAGGGCAGACTGGTGGAATGGGCAGACACATGGTAGACTGGTGAAATGGGCAGACACATGGCAGACTGGTGAAATCGGTAGACACATGGCAGACTGGTGAAATGGGCAGACACATGGCAGACTGGTGAAATGGGCAGGCACATGGCAGACTGGTGAAATGGGCAGACACAGGCAGACTGGTGAAATGGGCAGAAACATGGCAGACTGGTGAAATGGGCAGACACATGGCAGACTGGTGAAATGTGCAGACACATGGCAGACTGGTTAAATGGGCAGGCACATGGCAGACTGGTGAAATGGGCAGACACAGGCAGACTGGTGAAATGGGCAGACACGGGCAGACACAGGCAGACTGGTGAAATGGGCAGACACAGGCAGACTGGTGAAATGTGCAGACACATGGCAGACTGGTTAAATGGGCAGGCACATGGCAGACTGGTGAAATGGGCAGACACAGGCAGACTGGTGAAATGGGCAGACACGGGCAGACACAGGCAGACTGGTGAAATGGGCAGACACAGGCAGACTGGTGAAATGTGCAGACACATGGCAGACTGGTGAAATGGGCAGACACAGGCAGACTGGTGAAATGAGCAGACACAGGCAGACTAGTGAAATGGACAGACACATGGCAGACTGGTGAAATGGGCAGACACAGGCAGACTGGTGAAATGGGCAGACACATGGCAGACTGGTGAACTGGGCAGACACATGGCAGACTGGTGAAATGGGCAGACACAGGCAGACTGGTGAAATGGGCAGACACAGGCAGACTGGTGAAATGGGCAGACAGGCAGACTGGTGAAATGGGCAGACACAGGCAGACTGGTGAAATGGGTAGACACAGGCAGACTGGTGAAATGGGCAGACACATGCAGACTGGTGAAATGTGCAGACACATGGCAGACTGGTGAAATGGGCAGGCACATGGCAGACGGGTGAAATGGGCAGACACAGGCAGACTGGTGAAATGGGCAGACACAGGCAGACTGGTGAAATGGGCAGACACAGACAGACTGGTGAAATGGGCAGACACAGGCAGACTGGTGAAATGAGCGGACACAGGCGGACTGGTGAAATGGGCAGACACATGGCAGACTGGTGAAATGGGCAGACACAGGCAGACTGGTGAAATGGGCAGACACAGGCAGACTGGTGAAATGGGCAGACACAGGCAGACTGGTGAAATGGGCAGACACAGGCAGACTGGTGAAATGGGCAGACACAGGCAGACTGGTGAAATGGGCAGACACAGGCAGACTGGTGAAATGGGCAGACGCATGGCAGGCTGGTGAAGTGTGCAGACTCATGGCAGACTGGTGAAATGGGCAGACACATGGCAGACTGGTGAAATGGGCAGACACATGACAGACTGGTGAAATGGGCAGACACATGGCAGACTGGTGAAATGGGCAGACAGGCAGACTGGTGAAATGGGCAGGCACATGGCAGACTGGTGAAATGGGCAGGCACATGGCAGACTGGTGAAATGGGCAGACACATGGCAGACTGGTGAAATGGGCAGACACAGGCAGACTGGTGAAATGGGCAGACACAGGCAGACTAGTGAAATGGGCAGACAAATGGCAGACTGGTGAAATGGGCAGACACATGACAGACTGGTGAAATGGGCAGACGCATGGCAGACTGGTGAAATGGGCGGACACAGGCAGACTCGTGAAATGGGGAGACACATGGCAGACTGGTGAAATGGGCAGACAGGCAGACTGGTGAAATGGGCAGACACATGGCAGACTGGTGAACTGGGCAGACACATGGCAGACTGGTGAAATGGGCAGACACAGGCAGACTGGTGAAATGGGCAGACACAGGCAGACTGGTGAAATGGGCAGACAGGCAGACTGGTGAAATGGGCAGACACAGGCAGACTGGTGAAATGGGTAGACACAGGCAGACTGGTGAAATGGGCAGACACATGCAGACTGGTGAAATGGGCAGACACATGGCAGACTGGTGAAATGGGCAGACACAGGCAGACTGGTGAAGTGGGCAGACACGGGCGGACTGGTGAAATGGGCAGACACATGGCAGACTGGTGAAATGGGCAGACACAGGCAGACTGGTGAAATGGGCAGACACAGGCAGACTGGTGAAATGGGCAGACACAGGCAGACTGGTGAAATGGGCAGACACAGGCAGACTGGTGAAATGGGCAGACACAGGCAGACTGGTGAAATGGGCAGACACAGGCAGACTGGTGAAATGGGCAGACACATGGCAGGCTGGTGAAGTGTGCAGACGCATGGCAGGCTGGTGAAGTGTGCAGACACATGGCAGACTGGTGAAATGGGCAGACACATGGCAGACTGGTGAAATGGGCAGACACAGGCAGACTGGTGAAATGGGCAGGCACATGGCAGACTGGTGAAATGGGCAGACACAGGCAGACTGGTGAAATGGGCAGACACAGGCAGACTGGTGAAATGGGCAGACACATGGCAGGCTGGTGAAGTGTGCAGACGCATGGCAGGCTGGTGAAGTGTGCAGACACATGGCAGACTGGTGAAATGGGCAGACACATGGCAGACTGGTGAAATGGGCAGACACAGGCAGACTGGTGAAATGGGCAGACACATGGCAGACTGGTGAAATGGGCAGGCACATGGCAGACTGGTGAAATGGGCAGACACATGGCAGACAGGTGAAATGGGCAGACACAGCCAGACTGGTGAAATGGGCAGACACGGGCAGACACAGGCAGACTGGTGAAATGGGCAGACAGGCAGACTGGTGAAATGGGCAGACACAGGCAGACTGCTGAAATGGGCAGACACGCAGACTGGTGAAATGGGCAGACACATGGCAGACTGGTGAAATGGGCAGACACAGGCAGACTGGTGAAATGAGCGGACACAGGCGGACTGGTGAAATGGGCAGCCACATGGCAGACTTGTGAAATGGGCAGACACAGGCAGACTGGTGAAATGGGCAGACACAGGCAGACTGGTGAAATGGGCAGACACAGGCAGACTGGTGAAATGGGCAGACACAGGCAGACTGGTGAAATGGGCAGACACAGGCAGACTGGTGAAATGGGCAGACACAGGCAGACTGGTGAAATGGGCAGACACATGGCAGGCTGGTGAAGTGTGCAGACGCATGGCAGGCTGGTGAAGTGTGCAGACTCATGGCAGACTGGTGAAATGGGCAGACACATGGCAGACTGGTGAAATGGGCAGACACATGGCAGACTGGTGAAATGGGCAGACACATGGCAGACTGATGAAATGGGCTGACACATGGCAGACTGGTGAAATGGGCAGACACATGGCAGACTGGTGAAATGGGCAGACACATGGCAGACTGGTGAAATGGGCAGACACATGGCAGACTGGTGAAATGGGCAGACACGGGCAGACTGGTGAAATGGGCAGACACATGGTAGACTGGTGAAATGGGCAGACACATGGCAGACTGGTGAAATGGGCAGACACATGGCAGACTGGTGAAATGGGCAGACACATGGCAGACTGGTGAAATGGGCAGACACATGGCAGACTGGTGAAATGGGCAGGCACAGGGCAGACTGGTGAAATGGGCAGGCACATGGCAGACTGGTGAAATGGGCAGACAGGCAGACTGGTGAAATGGGCAGACACAGGCAGACTGGTGAAATGGGCAGACACAGACAGACTGGTGAAATGGGCAGACACAGGCAGACTGGTGAAATGAGCGGACACAGGCGGACTGGTGAAATGGGCAGACACATGGCAGACTGGTGAAATGGGCAGACACAGGCAGACTGGTGAAATGGGCAGACACAGGCAGACTGGTGAAATGGGCAGACACAGGCAGACTGGTGAAATGGGCAGACACAGGCAGACTGGTGAAATGGGCAGACACAGGCAGACTGGTGAAATGGGCAGACACAGGCAGACTGGTGAAATGGGCAGACACATGGCAGGCTGGTGAAGTGTGCAGACGCATGGCAGGCTGGTGAAGTGTGCAGACACATGGCAGACTGGTGAAATGGGCAGACACATGGCAGACTGTTGAAATGGGCAGACACAGGCAGACTGGTGAAATGGGCAGACACATGGCAGACTGGTGAAATGGGCAGGCACATCGCAGACTGGTGAAATGGGCAGACACATGGCAGACGGGTGAAATGGGCAGACACAGCCAGACTGGTGAAATGGGCAGACACAGGCAGACTGGTGAAATGGGCAGACAGGGAGACTGGTGAAATGGGCAGACACAGGCAGACTGGTGAAATGGGCAGACACGCAGACTGGTGAAATGGGCAGACACATGGCAGACTGGTGAAATGGGCAGACACAGGCAGACTGGTGAAATGAGCGGACACAGGCGGACTGGTGAAATGGGCAGCCACATGGCAGACTTGTGAAATGGGCAGACACAGGCAGACTGGTGAAATGGGCAGACACAGGCAGACTGGTGAAATGGGCAGACACAGGCAGACTGGTGAAATGGGCAGACACAGGCAGACTGGTGAAATGGGCAGACACAGGCAGACTGGTGAAATGGGCAGACACATGGCAGACTGGTGAAATGGGCAGACACATGGCAGGCTGGTGAAGTGTGCAGACGCATGGCAGGCTGGTGAAGTGTGCAGACTCATGGCAGACTGGTGAAATGGGCAGACACATGGCAGACTGGTGAAATGGGCAGACACATGGCAGACTGGTGAAATGGGCAGACACATGGCAGACTGATGAAATGGGCTGACACATGGCAGACTGGTGAAATGGGCAGACACATGGCAGACTGGTGAAATGGGCAGACACATGGCAGACTGGTGAAATGGGCAGACACATGGCAGACTGGTGAAATGGGCAGACACGGGCAGACTGGTGAAATGGGCAGACAAATGGTAGACTGGTGAAATGGGCAGACACATGGCAGACTGGTGAAATGGGCAGACACATGGCAGACTGGTGAAATGGGCAGACACATGGCAGACTGGTGAAATGGGCAGACACATGGCAGACTGGTGAAATGGGCAGGCACAGGGCAGACTGGTGGAATGGGCAGACACATGGTAGACTGGTGAAATGGGCAGACACATGGCAGACTGGTGAAATCGGTAGACACATGGCAGACTGGTGAAATGGGCAGACACATGGCAGACTGGTGAAATGGGCAGGCACATGGCAGACTGGTGAAATGGGCAGACACAGGCAGACTGGTGAAATGGGCAGAAACATGGCAGACTGGTGAAATGGGCAGACACATGGCAGACTGGTGAAATGTGCAGACACATGGCAGACTGGTTAAATGGGCAGGCACATGGCAGACTGGTGAAATGGGCAGACACAGGCAGACTGGTGAAATGGGCAGACACGGGCAGACACAGGCAGACTGGTGAAATGGGCAGACACAGGCAGACTGGTGAAATGTGCAGACACATGGCAGACTGGTGAAATGGGCAGACACAGGCAGACTGGTGAAATGAGCAGACACAGGCAGACTAGTGAAATGGACAGACACATGGCAGACTGGTGAAATGGGCAGACACAGGCAGACTGGTGAAATGGGCAGACACATGGCAGACTGGTGAACTGGGCAGACACATGGCAGACTGGTGAAATGGGCAGACACAGGCAGACTGGTGAAATGGGCAGACACAGGCAGACTGGTGAAATGGGCAGACAGGCAGACTGGTGAAATGGGCAGACACAGGCAGACTGGTGAAATGGGTAGACACAGGCAGACTGGTGAAATGGGCAGACACATGCAGACTGGTGAAATGTGCAGACACATGGCAGACTGGTGAAATGGGCAGGCACATGGCAGACGGGTGAAATGGGCAGACACAGGCAGACTGGTGAAATGGGCAGACACAGGCAGACTGGTGAAATGGGCAGACACAGACAGACTGGTGAAATGGGCAGACACAGGCAGACTGGTGAAATGAGCGGACACAGGCGGACTGGTGAAATGGGCAGACACATGGCAGACTGGTGAAATGGGCAGACACAGGCAGACTGGTGAAATGGGCAGACACAGGCAGACTGGTGAAATGGGCAGACACAGGCAGACTGGTGAAATGGGCAGACACAGGCAGACTGGTGAAATGGGCAGACACAGGCAGACTGGTGAAATGGGCAGACACAGGCAGACTGGTGAAATGGGCAGACGCATGGCAGGCTGGTGAAGTGTGCAGACTCATGGCAGACTGGTGAAATGGGCAGACACATGGCAGACTGGTGAAATGGGCAGACACATGGCAGACTGATGAAATGGGCTGACACATGGCAGACTGGTGAAATGGGCAGACACATGGCAGACTGGTGAAATGGGCAGACACATGGCAGACTGGTGAAATGGGCAGACACATGGCAGGCTGGTGAAGTGTGCAGACGCATGGCAGGCTGGTGAAGTGTGCAGACTCATGGCAGACTGGTGAAATGGGCAGACACATGGCAGACTGGTGAAATGGGCAGACACATGGCAGACTGGTGAAATGGGCAGACACATGGCAGACTGATGAAATGGGCTGACACATGGCAGACTGGTGAAATGGGCAGACACATGGCAGACTGGTGAAATGGGCAGACACATGGCAGACTGGTGAAATGGGCAGACACATGGCAGACTGGTGAAATGGGCAGACACGGGCAGACTGGTGAAATGGGCAGACAAATGGTAGACTGGTGAAATGGGCAGACACATGGCAGACTGGTGAAATGGGCAGACACATGGCAGACTGGTGAAATGGGCAGACACATGGCAGACTGGTGAAATGGGCAGACACATGGCAGACTGGTGAAATGGGCAGGCACAGGGCAGACTGGTGGAATGGGCAGACACATGGTAGACTGGTGAAATGGGCAGACACATGGCAGACTGGTGAAATCGGTAGACACATGGCAGACTGGTGAAATGGGCAGACACATGGCAGACTGGTGAAATGGGCAGGCACATGGCAGACTGGTGAAATGGGCAGACACAGGCAGACTGGTGAAATGGGCAGAAACATGGCAGACTGGTGAAATGGGGAGACACATGGCAGACTGGTGAAATGTGCAGACACATGGCAGACTGGTTAAATGGGCAGGCACATGGCAGACTGGTGAAATGGGCAGACACAGGCAGACTGGTGAAATGGGCAGACACGGGCAGACACAGGCAGACTGGTGAAATGGGCAGACACAGGCAGACTGGTGAAATGTGCAGACACATGGCAGACTGGTGAAATGGGCAGACACAGGCAGACTGGTGAAATGAGCAGACACAGGCAGACTAGTGAAATGGACAGACACATGGCAGACTGGTGAAATGGGCAGACACAGGCAGACTGGTGAAATGGGCAGACACATGGCAGACTGGTGAACTGGGCAGACACATGGCAGACTGGTGAAATGGGCAGACACAGGCAGACTGGTGAAATGGGCAGACACAGGCAGACTGGTGAAATGGGCAGACAGGCAGACTGGTGAAATGGGCAGACACAGGCAGACTGGTGAAATGGGTAGACACAGGCAGACTGGTGAAATGGGCAGACACATGCAGACTGGTGAAATGTGCAGACACATGGCAGACTGGTGAAATGGGCAGGCACATGGCAGACGGGTGAAATGGGCAGACACAGGCAGACTGGTGAAATGGGCAGACACAGGCAGACTGGTGAAATGGGCAGACACAGACAGACTGGTGAAATGGGCAGACACAGGCAGACTGGTGAAATGAGCGGACACAGGCGGACTGGTGAAATGGGCAGACACATGGCAGACTGGTGAAATGGGCAGACACAGGCAGACTGGTGAAATGGGCAGACACAGGCAGACTGGTGAAATGGGCAGACACAGGCAGACTGGTGAAATGGGCAGACACAGGCAGACTGGTGAAATGGGCAGACACAGGCAGACTGGTGAAATGGGCAGACACAGGCAGACTGGTGAAATGGGCAGACGCATGGCAGGCTGGTGAAGTGTGCAGACTCATGGCAGACTGGTGAAATGGGCAGACACATGGCAGACTGGTGAAATGGGCAGACACATGGCAGACTGATGAAATGGGCTGACACATGGCAGACTGGTGAAATGGGCAGACACATGGCAGACTGGTGAAATGGGCAGACACATGGCAGACTGGTGAAATGGGCAGACACAAGGCAGACTGGTGAAATGGGCAGACACGGGCAGCCTGGTGAAATGGGCAGACACATGGTAGACTGGTGAAATGGGCAGACACATGGCAGACTGGTGAAATGGGCAGACACATGGCAGACTGGTGAAATGGGCAGACACATGGCAGACTGGTGAAATGGGCAGACACATGGCAGACTGGTGAAATGGGCAGGCACAGGGCAGACTGGTGGAATGGGCAGACACATGGTAGACTGGTGAAATGGGCAGACACATGGCAGACTGGTGAAATGGGCAGACACATGGCAGACTGGTGAAATGGGCAGACACATGGCAGACTGGTGAAATGGGCAGGCACATGGCAGACTGGTGAAATGGGCAGACACAGGCAGACTGGTGAAATGGGCAGAAACATGGCAGACTGGTGAAATGGGCAGACACATGGCAGACTGGTGAAATGGGCAGACACATGGCAGACTGGTTAAATGGGCAGACACATGGCAGACTGGTTAAATGGGCAGACACAGGCAGACTGGTGAAATGGGCAGACACGCAGACTGGTGAAATGTGCAGACACATGGCAGACTGGTGAAATGGGCAGACACAGGCAGACTGGTGAAATGAGCAGACACAGGCAGACTAGTGAAATGGGCAGACACATGGCAGACTGGTGAAATGGGCAGACACAGGCAGACTGGTGAAATGGGCAGACACATGGCAGACTGGTGAACTGGGCAGACACATGGCAGACTGGTGAAATGGGCAGACACAGGCAGACTGGTGAAATGGGCAGACACAGGCAGACTGGTGAAATGGGCAGACAGGCAGACTGGTGAAATGGGCAGACACAGGCAGACTGGTGAAATGGGTAGACACAGGCAGACTGGTGAAATGGGCAGACACATGCAGACTGGTGAAATGTGCAGACACATGGCAGACTGGTGAAATGGGCAGACACAGGCAGACTAGTGAAATGGGCAGACACATGGCAGACTGGTGAAATAGGCAGACACAGGCAGACTGGTGAAATGGGCAGACACATGGCAGACTGGTGAACTGGGCAGACACATGGCAGACTGGTGAAATGGGCAGACACAGGCAGACTGGTGAAATGGGCAGACACAGGCAGACTGGTGAAATGGGCAGACAGGCAGACTGGTGAAATGGGCAGACAGGCAGACTGGTGAAAAGGGCAGACACAGGCAGACTGGTGAAATGGGTAGACACAGGCAGACTGGTGAAATGGGCAGACACATGCGGACTGGTGAAATGTGCAGACACATGGCAGACTGGTGAACTGGGCAGACACAGGCAGACTGGTGAAATGGGCAGACACATGCAGACTGGTGAAATGTGCAGACACATGGCAGACTGGTGAAATGGGCAGACACAGGCAGACTGGTGAAATGGGCAGACACGGGCAGACACAGGCAGACTGGTGAAATGGGCAGACACAGGCAGACTGGTGAAATGGGCAGATACAGGCAGACTGGTGAAATGGGCATACACATGGCAGACTGGTGAAATGGGCAGACACAGGCAGACTGGTGAAATGGGCAGACAGGCAGACTGGTGAAATGGGCAGACACAGGCAGACTGGTGAAATGGGCAGACACATGGCAGGCTGGTGAAATGGGCAGACACAGGCAGACTGGTGAAATGGGCAGACAGGCAGACTGGTGAAATGGGCAGACACAGGCAGACTGGTGAAATGGGCAGACACATGGCAGGCTGGTGAAGTGTGCAGACGCATGGCAGGCTGGTGAAGTGTGCAGACACATGGCAGACTGGTGAAGTGAGCAGACACAGGCAGTCTGGTGAAATGGGCAGACACAGGCAGACTGGTGAAATGGGCAGACACAGGCAGGCTGGTGAAATGGGCAGACACAGGCAGACTGGTGAAATGGGCAGAGTCATGGCAGACTGGTGAAATGGGCAGACACATGCAGACTGGTGAAATGGGCAGGCACATGGCAGACTGGTGAAATGGGCAGACACTTGGCAGACTGGTGAAAAGAGCAGACACATGGCAGACTGGTGAAATGGGCAGAGACAGGCAGACTGGTGAAATGGGCAGACACAGGCAGACTGGTGAAATGGGCAGACACAGGCAGACTGGTGAAATGGGCAGACACAGGCAGACTGGTGAAATGGGCAGACACAGGCAGACTAGTGAAATGGGCAGACACAGGCAGACTGGTGAAATGTGCAGACAAATGGCAGACTGGTGAAATGGGCAGAAACATGGCAGACTGGTGAAATGGGCAGGCACATGGCAGACTGGTGAAATGGGCAGACACTTGGCAGACTGGTGAAATGGGCAGACACAGGCAGACTGGTGAAATGGGCAGACACAGGCAGACCAGTGAAATGGGCAGAGACATGGCAGACTGGTGAAATGGGCAGACACATGGCAGACTGGTGAAATGGGCAGACACAGGCAGACTGGTGAAATGGGCAGACACAGGCAGACTGGTGAAATGGGCAGACAGGCAGACTGGTGAAATGGGCAGACACAGGCAGACTGGTGAAATGGGTAGACACAGGCAGACTGGTGAAATGGGCAGACAGATGCAGACTGGTGAAATGGGCAGACACATGGCAGACTGGTGAAATGGGCAGACACATGGCAGACTGGTGAAATGGGCAGACACATGGCAGCCTGGTGAAATGGGCAGACACAGGCAGACTGGTGAAATGGGCAGACAGGCAGACTGGTGAAATGGGCAGACACAGGCAGACTGGTGAAATGTGCAGACAAATGGCAGACTGGTGAAATGGGCAGACACATGACAGACTGGTGAAATGGGCAGACACATGGCAGACTGGTGAAATGGGCAGACAGGCAGACTGGTGAAATGGGCAGGCACATGGCAGACTGGTGAAATGGGCAGGCACATGGCAGACTGGTGAAATGGGCAGACACATGGCAGACTGGTGAAATGGGCAGACAGGCAGACTGGTGAAATGGGCAGACACAGGCAGATTGGTGAAATGGGCAGACACATGGCAGGCTGGTGAAGTGTGCAGACGCATGGCAGGCTGGTGAAGTGTGCAGACACATGGCAGACTGGTGAAGTGAGCAGACACAGGCAGTCTGGTGAAATGGGCAGACACAGGCAGACTGGTGAAATGGGCAGACACAGGCAGGCTGGTGAAATGGGCAGACACAGGCAGACTGGTGAAATGGGCAGAGTCATGGCAGACTGGTGAAATGGGCAGACACATGCAGACTGGTGAAATGGGCAGGCACATGGCAGACTGGTGAAATGGGCAGACACTTGGCAGACTGGTGAAAAGAGCAGACACATGACAGACTGGTGAAATGGGCAGACACAGGCAGACTGGTGAAATGGGCAGACACAGGCAGACTGGTGAAATGGGCAGACACAGGCAGACTGGTGAAATGGGCAGACACAGGCAGACTGGTGAAATGGGCAGACACAGGCAGACTGGTGAAATGGGCAGACACAGGCAGACTGGTGAAATGTGCAGACAAATGGCAGACTGGTGAAATGGGCAGACACATGGCAGACTGGTGAAATGGGCAGGCACATGGCAGACTGGTGAAATGGGCAGACACTTGGCAGACTGGTGAAATGGGCAGACACAGGCAGACTGGTGAAATGGGCACACACAGGCAGACCAGTGAAATGGGCAGAGACATGGCAGACTGGTGAAATGGGCAGACACATGGCAGACTGGTGAAATGGGCAGACACAGGCAGACTGGTGAAATGGGCAGACACAGGCAGACTGGTGAAATGGGCAGACAGGCAGACTGGTGAAATGGGCAGACACAGGCAGACTGGTGAAATGGGTAGACACAGGCAGACTGGTGAAATGGGCAGACACATGCAGACTGGTGAAATGGGCAGACACATGGCAGACGGGTGAAATGGGCAGACACGGGCAGACTGGTGAAATGGGCAGACAGATGCAGACTGGTGAAATGGGCGGACACATGGCAGACGGGTGAAATGGGCAGACACAGGCAGACGGGTGAAATGAGCGGACACAGGCGGACTGGTGAAATGGGCAGACACATGGCAGACTGGTGAAATGGGCAGACACAGGCAGGCTGGTGAAGTGTGCAGACGCATGGCAGGCTGGTGAAGTGTGCAGACACATGGCAGACTGGTGAAATGGGCAGACACATGGCAGATTTGTGAAATGGGCAGACACATGGCAGACTGGTGAAATGGGCAGACACATGGCAGACTGGTGAAATGGGCAGACACATGGCAGACTGGTGAAATGGGCAGACACATGGCAGACTGGTGAAATGGGCAGAGTCATGGCAGACTGGTGAAATGGGCAGACACATGCAGACTGGTGAAATGGGCAGGCACATGGCAGACTGGTGAAATGGGCAGACACTTGGCAGACTGGTGAAAAGAGCAGACACATGACAGACTGGTGAAATGGGCAGACACAGGCAGACTGGTGAAATGGGCAGACACAGGCAGACTGGTGAAATGGGCAGACACAGGCAGACTGGTGAAATGGGCAGACACAGGCAGACTGGTGAAATGGGCAGACACAGGCAGACTGGTGAAATGGGCAGACACAGGCAGACTGGTGAAATGTGCAGACAAATGGCAGACTGGTGAAATGGGCAGACACATGGCAGACTGGTGAAATGGGCAGGCACATGGCAGACTGGTGAAATGGGCAGACACTTGGCAGACTGGTGAAATGGGCAGACACAGGCAGACTGGTGAAATGGGCACACACAGGCAGACCAGTGAAATGGGCAGAGACATGGCAGACTGGTGAAATGGGCAGACACATGGCAGACTGGTGAAATGGGCAGACACAGGCAGACTGGTGAAATGGGCAGACACAGGCAGACTGGTGAAATGGGCAGACAGGCAGACTGGTGAAATGGGCAGACACAGGCAGACTGGTGAAATGGGTAGACACAGGCAGACTGGTGAAATGGGCAGACACATGCAGACTGGTGAAATGGGCAGACACATGGCAGACGGGTGAAATGGGCAGACACGGGCAGACTGGTGAAATGGGCAGACAGATGCAGACTGGTGAAATGGGCGGACACATGGCAGACGGGTGAAATGGGCAGACACAGGCAGACGGGTGAAATGAGCGGACACAGGCGGACTGGTGAAATGGGCAGACACATGGCAGACTGGTGAAATGGGCAGACACAGGCAGGCTGGTGAAGTGTGCAGACGCATGGCAGGCTGGTGAAGTGTGCAGACACATGGCAGACTGGTGAAATGGGCAGACACATGGCAGATTTGTGAAATGGGCAGACACATGGCAGACTGGTGAAATGGGCAGACACATGGCAGACTGGTGAAATGGGCAGACACATGGCAGACTGGTGAAATGGGCAGACACATGGCAGACTGGTGAAATGGGCAGACACAGGCAGACTGGTGAAATGGGCAGACACATGGTAGACTGGTGAAATGGGCAGACACATGGCAGACTGGTGAAATGGCCTGACACATGGCAGACTGGTGAAATGGGCAGACACATGGCAGCCTGGTGAAATGGGCAGACACAGGCAGACTGGTGAAATGGGCAGACACAGGCAGACTGGTGAAATGGGCAGACACAGGCAGACTGGTGAAATGTGCAGACAAATGGCAGACTGGTGAAATGGGCAGACACATGACAGACTGGTGAAATGGGCAGACACATGGCAGACTGGTGAAATGGGCAGACAGGCAGACTGGTGAAATGGGCAGGCACATGGCAGACTGGTGAAATGGGCAGGCACATGGCAGACTGGTGAAATGGGCAGACACATGGCGGACTGGTGAAATGGGCAGACACAGGCAGACTGGTGAAATGGGCAGACACAGGCAGACTAGTGAAATGGGCAGACAAATGGCAGACTGGTGAAATGGGCAGACACATGACAGACTGGTGAAATGGGCAGACGCATGGCAGACTGGTGAAATGGGCAGACACAGGCAGACTAGTGAAATGGGGAGACACATGGCAGACTGGTGAAATGGGCAGACAGAGGCAGACTGGTGAAATGGGCAGACACATGGCAGACTGGTGAACTGGGCAGACACATGGCAGACTGGTGAAATGGGCAGACACAGGCAGACTGGTGGAATGGGCAGACACAGGCAGACTGGTGAAATGGGCAGACAGGCAGACTGGTGAAATGGGCAGACACAGGCAGACTGGTGAAATGGGTAGACACAGGCAGACTGGTGAAATGGGCAGACACATGCAGACTGGTGAAATGGGCAGACACATGGCAGACTGGTGAAATGGGCAGACACAGGCAGACTGGTGAAGTGGGCAGACACGGGCAGACACAGACAGACTGGTGAAATGGGCAGACACAGGCAGACTGGTGAAATGAGCGGACACAGGCGGACTGGTGAAATGGGCAGACACATGGCAGACTGGTGAAATGGGCAGACACAGGCAGACTGGTGAAATGGGCAGACACAGGCAGACTGGTGAAATGGGCAGACACAGGCAGACTGGTGAAATGGGCAGACACAGGCAGACTGGTGAAATGGGCAGACACAGGCAGACTGGTGAAATGGGCAGACACAGGCAGACTGGTGAAATGGGCAGACACATGGCAGGCTGGTGAAGTGTGCAGACGCATGGCAGGCTGGTGAAGTGTGCAGACACATGGCAGACTGGTGAAATGGGCAGACACATGGCAGACTGGTGAAATGGGCAGACACATGGCAGACTGCTGAAATGGGCAGACACATGGCAGACTGGTGAAATGGGCAGACACATGGCAGACTGGTGAAATGGGCAGACACAGGCAGACTGGTGAAATGGGCAGACACATGGCAGACTGGTGAAATGGGCAGACACATGGCAGACTGGTGAAATTGGCAGACACATGGCAGCCTGGTGAAATGGGCAGACACAGGCAGACTGGTGAAATGGGCAGACACAGGCAGACTGGTGAAATGGGCAGACACAGGCAGACTGGTGAAATGTGCAGACAAATGGCAGACTGGTGAAATGGGCAGACACATGACAGACTGGTGAAATGGGCAGACACATGGCAGACTGGTGAAATGGGCAGACAGGCAGACTGGTGAAATGGGCAGGCACATGGCAGACTGGTGAAATGGGCAGGCACATGGCAGACTGGTGAAATGGGCAGACACATGGCAGACTGGTGAAATGGGCAGACAGGCAGACTGGTGAAATGGGCAGACACAGGCAGACTGGTGAAATGGGCAGACACATGGCAGGCTGGTGAAGTGTGCAGACGCATGGCAGGCTGGTGAAGTGTGCAGACACATGGCAGACTGGTGAAGTGAGCAGACACAGGCAGTCTGGTGAAATGGGCAGACACAGGCAGACTGGTGAAATGGGCAGACACAGGCAGGCTGGTGAAATGGGCAGACACAGGCAGACTGGTGAAATGGGCAGAGTCATGGCAGACTGGTGAAATGGGCAGACACATGCAGACTGGTGAAATGGGCAGGCACATGGCAGACTGGTGAAATGGGCAGACACTTGGCAGACTGGTGAAAAGAGCAGACACATGGCAGACTGGTGAAATGGGCAGACACAGGCAGACTGGTGAAATGGGCAGACACAGGCAGACTGGTGAAATGGGCAGACACAGGCAGACTGGTGAAATGGGCAGACACAGGCAGACTGGTGAAATGGGCAGACACAGGCAGACTGGTGAAATGGGCAGACACAGGCAGACTGGTGAAATGTGCAGACAAATGGCAGACTGGTGAAATGGGCAGACACATGGCAGACTGGTGAAATGGGCAGGCGCATGGCAGACTGTTGAAATGGGCAGACACTTGGCAGACTGGTGAAATGGGCGGACACAGGCAGACTGGTGAAATGGGCAGACACAGGCAGACCAGTGAAATGGGCAGAGACATGGCAGACTGGTGAAATGGGCAGACACATGGCAGACTGGTGAAATGGGCAGACACAGGCAGACTGGTGAAATGGGCAGACACAGGCAGACTGGTGAAATGGGCAGACAGGCAGACTGGTGAAATGGGCAGACACAGGCAGACTGGTGAAATGGGTAGACACAGGCAGACTGGTGAAATGGGCAGACACATGCAGACTGGTGAAATGGGCAGACACATGGCAGACGGGTGAAATGGGCAGGCACGGGCAGACTGGTGAAATGGGCAGACACATGCAGACTGGTGAAATGGGCGGACACATGGCAGACGGGTGAAATGGGCAGACACAGGCAGACGGGTGAAATGAGCGGACACAGGCGGACTGGTGAAATGGGCAGACACATGGCAGACTGGTGAAATGGGCAGACACAGGCAGGCTGGTGAAGTGTGCAGACGCATGGCAGGCTGGTGAAGTGTGCAGACACATGGCAGACTGGTGAAATGGGCAGACACATGGCAGATTTGTGAAATGGGCAGACACATGGCAGACTGGTGAAATGGGCAGACACATGGCAGACTGGTGAAATGGGCAGACACATGGCAGACTGGTGAAATGGGCAGACAC
Organism: Somniosus microcephalus; assembly: GCF_052327205.1. Lineage (NCBI taxonomy): Eukaryota > Metazoa > Chordata > Chondrichthyes > Squaliformes > Somniosidae > Somniosus > Somniosus microcephalus. The sequence goes on along the minus strand of NC_140989.1, from coordinate 371,765,130 downwards.
ATGGCAGACTGGTGAAATGGGCAGACACAGGCAGACTGGTGAAATGGGCAGACACATGGTAGACTGGTGAAATGGGCAGACACATGGCAGACTGGTGAAATGGGCAGACACATGGCAGACTGGTGAAATGGGCAGACACATGGCAGCCTGGTGAAATGGGCAGACACAGGCCGACTGGTGAAATGGGCAGACACAGGCAGACTGGTGAAATGGGCAGACACAGGCAGACTGGTGAAATGTGCAGACAAATGGCAGACTGGTGAAATGGGCAGACACATGACAGACTGGTGAAATGGGCAGACACATGGCAGACTGGTGAAATGGGCAGACAGGCAGACTGGTGAAATGGGCAGGCACATGGCAGACTGGTGAAATGGGCAGGCACATGGCAGACTGGTGAAATGGGCAGACACATGGCAGACTGGTGAAATGGGCAGACACAGGCAGACTGGTGAAATGGGCAGACACAGGCAGACTAGTGAAATGGGCAGACAAATGGCAGACTGGTGAAATGGGCAGACACATGACAGACTGGTGAAATGGGCAGACGCATGGCAGACTGGTGAAATGGGCAGACACAGGCAGACTAGTGAAATGGGGAGACACATGGCAGACTGGTGAAATGGGCAGACAGAGGCAGACTGGTGAAATGGGCAGACACATGGCAGACTGGTGAACTGGGCAGACACATGGCAGACTGGTGAAATGGGCAGACACAGGCAGACTGGTGGAATGGGCAGACACAGGCAGACTGGTGAAATGGGCAGACAGGCAGACTGGTGAAATGGGCAGACACAGGCAGACTGGTGAAATGGGTAGACACAGGCAGACTGGTGAAATGGGCAGACACATGCAGACTGGTGAAATGGTAAGACACATGGCAGACTGGTGAAATGGGCAGACACAGGCAGACTGGTGAAGTGGGCAGACACGGGCAGACACAGACAGACTGGTGAATTGGGCAGACACAGGCAGACTGGTGAAATGAGCGGACACAGGCGGACTGGTGAAATGGGCAGACACATGGCAGACTGGTGAAATGGGCAGACACAGGCAGACTGGTGAAATGGGCAGACACAGGCAGACTGGTGAAATGGGCAGACACAGGCAGACTGGTGAAATGGGCAGACACAGGCAGACTGGTGAAATGGGCAGACACAGGCAGACTGGTGAAATGGGCAGACACAGGCAGACTGGTGAAATGGGCAGACACATGGCAGGCTGGTGAAGTGTGCAGACGCATGGCAGGCTGGTGAAGTGTGCAGACACATGGCAGACTGGTGAAATGGGCAGACACATGGCAGACTGGTGAAATGGGCAGACACATGGCAGACTGCTGAAATGGGCAGACACATGGCAGACTGGTGAAATGGGCAGACACATGGCAGACTGGTGAAATGGGCAGACACAGGCAGACTGGTGAAATGGGCAGACACATGGCAGACTGGTGAAATGGGCAGACACATGGCAGACTGGTGAAATGGGCAGACACATGGCAGCCTGGTGAAATGGGCAGACACAGGCAGACTGGTGAAATGGGCAGACACAGGCAGACTGGTGAAATGGGCAGACACAGGCAGACTGGTGAAATGTGCAGACAAATGGCAGACTGGTGAAATGGGCAGACACATGACAGACTGGTGAAATGGGCAGACACATGGCAGACTGGTGAAATGGGCAGACAGGCAGACTGGTGAAATGGGCAGGCACATGGCAGACTGGTGAAATCGGCAGGCACATGGCAGACTGGTGAAATGGGCAGACACATGGCAGACTGGTGAAATGGGCAGACACAGGCAGACTGGTGAAATGGGCAGACACAGGCAGACTAGTGAAATGGGCAGACAAATGGCAGACTGGTGAAATGGGCAGACACATGACAGACTGGTGAAATGGGCAGACGCATGGCAGACTGGTGAAATGGGCAGACAGGCAGACTGGTGAAATGGGGAGACACATGGCAGACTGGTGAAATGGGCAGACAGAGGCAGACTGGTGAAATGGGCAGACACATGGCAGACTGGTGAACTGGGCAGACATGGCAGACTGGTGAAATGGGCAGACACAGGCAGACTGGTGAAATGGGCAGACACAGGCAGACTGGTGAAATGGGCAGACAGGCAGACTGGTGAAATGGGCAGACACAGGCAGACTGGTGAAATGGGTAGACACAGGCAGACTGGTGAAATGGGCAGACACATGCAGACTGGTGAAATGGGCAGACACATGGCAGACTGGTGAAATGGGCAGACACAGGCAGACTGGTGAAGTGGGCAGACACGGGCAGACACAGACAGACTGGTGAAATGGGCAGACACAGGCAGACTGGTGAAATGAGCGGACACAGGCGGACTGGTGAAATGGGCAGACACATGGCAGACTGGTGAAATGGGCAGACACAGGCAGACTGGTGAAATGGGCAGACACAGGCAGACTGGTGAAATGGGCAGACACAGGCAGACTGGTGAAATGGGCAGACACAGGCAGACTGGTGAAATGGGCAGACACAGGCAGACTGGTGAAATGGGCAGACACAGGCAGACTGGTGAAATGGGCAGACGCATGGCAGGCTGGTGAAGTGTGCAGACTCATGGCAGACTGGTGAAATGGGCAGACACATGGCAGACTGGTGAAATGGGCAGACACATGGCAGACTGATGAAATGGGCTGACACATGGCAGACTGGTGAAATGGGCAGACACATGGCAGACTGGTGAAATGGGCAGACACATGGCAGACTGGTGAAATGGGCAGACACAAGGCAGACTGGTGAAATGGGCAGACACGGGCAGCCTGGTGAAATGGGCAGACACATGGTAGACTGGTGAAATGGGCAGACACATGGCAGACTGGTGAAATGGGCAGACACATGGCAGACTGGTGAAATGGGCAGACACATGGCAGACTGGTGAAATGGGCAGACACATGGCAGACTGGTGAAATGGGCAGGCACAGGGCAGACTGGTGGAATGGGCAGACACATGGTAGACTGGTGAAATGGGCAGACACATGGCAGACTGGTGAAATGGGCAGACACATGGCAGACTGGTGAAATGGGCAGACACATGGCAGACTGGTGAAATGGGCAGGCACATGGCAGACTGGTGAAATGGGCAGACACAGGCAGACTGGTGAAATGGGCAGAAACATGGCAGACTGGTGAAATGGGCAGACACATGGCAGACTGGTGAAATGGGCAGACACATGGCAGACTGGTTAAATGGGCAGACACATGGCAGACTGGTTAAATGGGCAGACACAGGCAGACTGGTGAAATGGGCAGACACGCAGACTGGTGAAATGTGCAGACACATGGCAGACTGGTGAAATGGGCAGACACAGGCAGACTGGTGAAATGAGCAGACACAGGCAGACTAGTGAAATGGGCAGACACATGGCAGACTGGTGAAATGGGCAGACACAGGCAGACTGGTGAAATGGGCAGACACATGGCAGACTGGTGAACTGGGCAGACACATGGCAGACTGGTGAAATGGGCAGACACAGGCAGACTGGTGAAATGGGCAGACACAGGCAGACTGGTGAAATGGGCAGACAGGCAGACTGGTGAAATGGGCAGACACAGGCAGACTGGTGAAATGGGTAGACACAGGCAGACTGGTGAAATGGGCAGACACATGCAGACTGGTGAAATGTGCAGACACATGGCAGACTGGTGAAATGGGCAGACACAGGCAGACTAGTGAAATGGGCAGACACATGGCAGACTGGTGAAATAGGCAGACACAGGCAGACTGGTGAAATGGGCAGACACATGGCAGACTGGTGAACTGGGCAGACACATGGCAGACTGGTGAAATGGGCAGACACAGGCAGACTGGTGAAATGGGCAGACACAGGCAGACTGGTGAAATGGGCAGACAGGCAGACTGGTGAAATGGGCAGACAGGCAGACTGGTGAAAAGGGCAGACACAGGCAGACTGGTGAAATGGGTAGACACAGGCAGACTGGTGAAATGGGCAGACACATGCGGACTGGTGAAATGTGCAGACACATGGCAGACTGGTGAACTGGGCAGACACAGGCAGACTGGTGAAATGGGCAGACACATGCAGACTGGTGAAATGTGCAGACACATGGCAGACTGGTGAAATGGGCAGACACAGGCAGACTGGTGAAATGGGCAGACACGGGCAGACACAGGCAGACTGGTGAAATGGGCAGACACAGGCAGACTGGTGAAATGGGCAGATACAGGCAGACTGGTGAAATGGGCATACACATGGCAGACTGGTGAAATGGGCAGACACAGGCAGACTGGTGAAATGGGCAGACAGGCAGACTGGTGAAATGGGCAGACACAGGCAGACTGGTGAAATGGGCAGACACATGGCAGGCTGGTGAAATGGGCAGACACAGGCAGACTGGTGAAATGGGCAGACAGGCAGACTGGTGAAATGGGCAGACACAGGCAGACTGGTGAAATGGGCAGACACATGGCAGGCTGGTGAAGTGTGCAGACGCATGGCAGGCTGGTGAAGTGTGCAGACACATGGCAGACTGGTGAAGTGAGCAGACACAGGCAGTCTGGTGAAATGGGCAGACACAGGCAGACTGGTGAAATGGGCAGACACAGGCAGGCTGGTGAAATGGGCAGACACAGGCAGACTGGTGAAATGGGCAGAGTCATGGCAGACTGGTGAAATGGGCAGACACATGCAGACTGGTGAAATGGGCAGGCACATGGCAGACTGGTGAAATGGGCAGACACTTGGCAGACTGGTGAAAAGAGCAGACACATGGCAGACTGGTGAAATGGGCAGAGACAGGCAGACTGGTGAAATGGGCAGACACAGGCAGACTGGTGAAATGGGCAGACACAGGCAGACTGGTGAAATGGGCAGACACAGGCAGACTGGTGAAATGGGCAGACACAGGCAGACTAGTGAAATGGGCAGACACAGGCAGACTGGTGAAATGTGCAGACAAATGGCAGACTGGTGAAATGGGCAGAAACATGGCAGACTGGTGAAATGGGCAGGCACATGGCAGACTGGTGAAATGGGCAGACACTTGGCAGACTGGTGAAATGGGCAGACACAGGCAGACTGGTGAAATGGGCAGACACAGGCAGACCAGTGAAATGGGCAGAGACATGGCAGACTGGTGAAATGGGCAGACACATGGCAGACTGGTGAAATGGGCAGACACAGGCAGACTGGTGAAATGGGCAGACACAGGCAGACTGGTGAAATGGGCAGACAGGCAGACTGGTGAAATGGGCAGACACAGGCAGACTGGTGAAATGGGTAGACACAGGCAGACTGGTGAAATGGGCAGACAGATGCAGACTGGTGAAATGGGCAGACACATGGCAGACTGGTGAAATGGGCAGACACATGGCAGACTGGTGAAATGGGCAGACACATGGCAGCCTGGTGAAATGGGCAGACACAGGCAGACTGGTGAAATGGGCAGACAGGCAGACTGGTGAAATGGGCAGACACAGGCAGACTGGTGAAATGTGCAGACAAATGGCAGACTGGTGAAATGGGCAGACACATGACAGACTGGTGAAATGGGCAGACACATGGCAGACTGGTGAAATGGGCAGACAGGCAGACTGGTGAAATGGGCAGGCACATGGCAGACTGGTGAAATGGGCAGGCAAATGGCAGACTGGTGAAATGGGCAGACACATGGCAGACTGGTGAAATGGGCAGACAGGCAGACTGGTGAAATGGGCAGACACAGGCAGATTGGTGAAATGGGCAGACACATGGCAGGCTGGTGAAGTGTGCAGACGCATGGCAGGCTGGTGAAGTGTGCAGACACATGGCAGACTGGTGAAGTGAGCAGACACAGGCAGTCTGGTGAAATGGGCAGACACAGGCAGACTGGTGAAATGGGCAGACACAGGCAGGCTGGTGAAATGGGCAGACACAGGCAGACTGGTGAAATGGGCAGAGTCATGGCAGACTGGTGAAATGGGCAGACACATGCAGACTGGTGAAATGGGCAGGCACATGGCAGACTGGTGAAATGGGCAGACACTTGGCAGACTGGTGAAAAGAGCAGACACATGACAGACTGGTGAAATGGGCAGACACAGGCAGACTGGTGAAATGGGCAGACACAGGCAGACTGGTGAAATGGGCAGACACAGGCAGACTGGTGAAATGGGCAGACACAGGCAGACTGGTGAAATGGGCAGACACAGGCAGACTGGTGAAATGGGCAGACACAGGCAGACTGGTGAAATGTGCAGACAAATGGCAGACTGGTGAAATGGGCAGACACATGGCAGACTGGTGAAATGGGCAGGCACATGGCAGACTGGTGAAATGGGCAGACACTTGGCAGACTGGTGAAATGGGCAGACACATGGCAGACTGGTGAAATGGGCAGACACAGGCAGACTGGTGAAATGGGCAGACACAGGCAGACTGGTGAAATGGGCAGACAGGCAGACTGGTGAAATGGGCAGACACAGGCAGACTGGTGAAATGGGTAGACACAGGCAGACTGGTGAAATGGGCAGACACATGCAGACTGGTGAAATGGGCAGACACATGGCAGACGGGTGAAATGGGCAGACACGGGCAGACTGGTGAAATGGGCAGACAGATGCAGACTGGTGAAATGGGCGGACACATGGCAGACGGGTGAAATGGGCAGACACAGGCAGACGGGTGAAATGAGCGGACACAGGCGGACTGGTGAAATGGGCAGACACATGGCAGACTGGTGAAATGGGCAGACACAGGCAGGCTGGTGAAGTGTGCAGACGCATGGCAGGCTGGTGGAGTGTGCAGACACATGGCAGACTGGTGAAATGGGCAGACACATGGCAGACTGGTGAAATGGGCAGACACATGGCAGACTGGTGAAATGGGCAGACACATGGCAGACTGGTGAAATGGGCAGAGTCATGGCAGACTGGTGAAATGGGCAGACACATGCAGACTGGTGAAATGGGCAGGCACATGGCAGACTGGTGAAATGGGCAGACACTTGGCAGACTGGTGAAAAGAGCAGACACATGACAGACTGGTGAAATGGGCAGACACAGGCAGACTGGTGAAATGGGCAGACACAGGCAGACTGGTGAAATGGGCAGACACAGGCAGACTGGTGAAATGGGCAGACACAGGCAGACTGGTGAAATGGGCAGACACAGGCAGACTGGTGAAATGGGCAGACACAGGCAGACTGGTGAAATGGGCAGACACATGGCAGGCTGGTGAAGTGTGCAGACGCATGGCAGGCTGGTGAAGTGTGCAGACACATGGCAGACTGGTGAAATGGGCAGACACATGGCAGACTGGTGAAATGGGCAGACACATGGCAGACTGCTGAAATGGGCAGACACATGGCAGACTGGTGAAATGGGCAGACACATGGCAGACTGGTGAAATGGGCAGACACAGGCAGACTGGTGAAATGGGCAGACACATGGCAGACTGGTGAAATGGGCAGACACATGGCAGACTGGTGAAATGGGCAGACACATGGCAGCCTGGTGAAATGGGCAGACACAGGCAGACTGGTGAAATGGGCAGACACAGGCAGACTGGTGAAATGGGCAGACACAGGCAGACTGGTGAAATGTGCAGACAAATGGCAGACTGGTGAAATGGGCAGACACATGACAGACTGGTGAAATGGGCAGACACATGGCAGACTGGTGAAATGGGCAGACAGGCAGACTGGTGAAATGGGCAGGCACATGGCAGACTGGTGAAATCGGCAGGCACATGGCAGACTGGTGAAATGGGCAGACACATGGCAGACTGGTGAAATGGGCAGACACAGGCAGACTGGTGAAATGGGCAGACACAGGCAGACTAGTGAAATGGGCAGACAAATGGCAGACTGGTGAAATGGGCAGACACATGACAGACTGGTGAAATGGGCAGACGCATGGCAGACTGGTGAAATGGGCAGACAGGCAGACTGGTGAAATGGGGAGACACATGGCAGACTGGTGAAATGGGCAGACAGAGGCAGACTGGTGAAATGGGCAGACACATGGCAGACTGGTGAACTGGGCAGACATGGCAGACTGGTGAAATGGGCAGACACAGGCAGACTGGTGAAATGGGCAGACACAGGCAGACTGGTGAAATGGGCAGACAGGCAGACTGGTGAAATGGGCAGACACAGGCAGACTGGTGAAATGGGTAGACACAGGCAGACTGGTGAAATGGGCAGACACATGCAGACTGGTGAAATGGGCAGACACATGGCAGACTGGTGAAATGGGCAGACACAGGCAGACTGGTGAAGTGGGCAGACACGGGCAGACACAGACAGACTGGTGAAATGGGCAGACACAGGCAGACTGGTGAAATGAGCGGACACAGGCGGACTGGTGAAATGGGCAGACACATGGCAGACTGGTGAAATGGGCAGACACAGGCAGACTGGTGAAATGGGCAGACACAGGCAGACTGGTGAAATGGGCAGACACAGGCAGACTGGTGAAATGGGCAGACACAGGCAGACTGGTGAAATGGGCAGACACAGGCAGACTGGTGAAATGGGCAGACACAGGCAGACTGGTGAAATGGGCAGACGCATGGCAGGCTGGTGAAGTGTGCAGACTCATGGCAGACTGGTGAAATGGGCAGACACATGGCAGACTGGTGAAATGGGCAGACACATGGCAGACTGATGAAATGGGCTGACACATGGCAGACTGGTGAAATGGGCAGACACATGGCAGACTGGTGAAATGGGCAGACACATGGCAGACTGGTGAAATGGGCAGACAAGGCAGACTGGTGAAATGGGCAGACACGGGCAGCCTGGTGAAATGGGCAGACACATGGTAGACTGGTGAAATGGGCAGACACATGGCAGACTGGTGAAATGGGCAGACACATGGCAGACTGGTGAAATGGGCAGACACATGGCAGACTGGTGAAATGGGCAGACACATGGCAGACTGGTGAAATGGGCAGGCACAGGGCAGACTGGTGGAATGGGCAGACACATGGTAGACTGGTGAAATGGGCAGACACATGGCAGACTGGTGAAATGGGCAGACACATGGCAGACTGGTGAAATGGGCAGACACATGGCAGACTGGTGAAATGGGCAGGCACATGGCAGACTGGTGAAATGGGCAGACACAGGCAGACTGGTGAAATGGGCAGAAACATGGCAGACTGGTGAAATGGGCAGACACATGGCAGACTGGTGAAATGGGCAGACACATGGCAGACTGGTTAAATGGGCAGACACATGGCAGACTGGTTAAATGGGCAGACACAGGCAGACTGGTGAAATGGGCAGACACGCAGACTGGTGAAATGTGCAGACACATGGCAGACTGGTGAAATGGGCAGACACAGGCAGACTGGTGAAATGAGCAGACACAGGCAGACTAGTGAAATGGGCAGACACATGGCAGACTGGTGAAATGGGCAGACACAGGCAGACTGGTGAAATGGGCAGACACATGGCAGACTGGTGAACTGGGCAGACACATGGCAGACTGGTGAAATGGGCAGACACAGGCAGACTGGTGAAATGGGCAGACACAGGCAGACTGGTGAAATGGGCAGACAGGCAGACTGGTGAAATGGGCAGACACAGGCAGACTGGTGAAATGGGTAGACACAGGCAGACTGGTGAAATGGGCAGACACATGCAGACTGGTGAAATGTGCAGACACATGGCAGACTGGTGAAATGGGCAGACACAGGCAGACTAGTGAAATGGGCAGACACATGGCAGACTGGTGAAATAGGCAGACACAGGCAGACTGGTGAAATGGGCAGACACATGGCAGACTGGTGAACTGGGCAGACACATGGCAGACTGGTGAAATGGGCAGACACAGGCAGACTGGTGAAATGGGCAGACACAGGCAGACTGGTGAAATGGGCAGACAGGCAGACTGGTGAAATGGGCAGACAGGCAGACTGGTGAAAAGGGCAGACACAGGCAGACTGGTGAAATGGGTAGACACAGGCAGACTGGTGAAATGGGCAGACACATGCGGACTGGTGAAATGTGCAGACACATGGCAGACTGGTGAACTGGGCAGACACAGGCAGACTGGTGAAATGGGCAGACACATGCAGACTGGTGAAATGTGCAGACACATGGCAGACTGGTGAAATGGGCAGACACAGGCAGACTGGTGAAATGGGCAGACACGGGCAGACACAGGCAGACTGGTGAAATGGGCAGACACAGGCAGACTGGTGAAATGGGCAGATACAGGCAGACTGGTGAAATGGGCATACACATGGCAGACTGGTGAAATGGGCAGACACAGGCAGACTGGTGAAATGGGCAGACAGGCAGACTGGTGAAATGGGCAGACACAGGCAGACTGGTGAAATGGGCAGACACATGGCAGGCTGGTGAAATGGGCAGACACAGGCAGACTGGTGAAATGGGCAGACAGGCAGACTGGTGAAATGGGCAGACACAGGCAGACTGGTGAAATGGGCAGACACATGGCAGGCTGGTGAAGTGTGCAGACGCATGGCAGGCTGGTGAAGTGTGCAGACACATGGCAGACTGGTGAAGTGAGCAGACACAGGCAGTCTGGTGAAATGGGCAGACACAGGCAGACTGGTGAAATGGGCAGACACAGGCAGGCTGGTGAAATGGGCAGACACAGGCAGACTGGTGAAATGGGCAGAGTCATGGCAGACTGGTGAAATGGGCAGACACATGCAGACTGGTGAAATGGGCAGGCACATGGCAGACTGGTGAAATGGGCAGACACTTGGCAGACTGGTGAAAAGAGCAGACACATGGCAGACTGGTGAAATGGGCAGAGACAGGCAGACTGGTGAAATGGGCAGACACAGGCAGACTGGTGAAATGGGCAGACACAGGCAGACTGGTGAAATGGGCAGACACAGGCAGACTGGTGAAATGGGCAGACACAGGCAGACTAGTGAAATGGGCAGACACAGGCAGACTGGTGAAATGTGCAGACAAATGGCAGACTGGTGAAATGGGCAGAAACATGGCAGACTGGTGAAATGGGCAGGCACATGGCAGACTGGTGAAATGGGCAGACACTTGGCAGACTGGTGAAATGGGCAGACACAGGCAGACTGGTGAAATGGGCAGACACAGGCAGACCAGTGAAATGGGCAGAGACATGGCAGACTGGTGAAATGGGCAGACACATGGCAGACTGGTGAAATGGGCAGACACAGGCAGACTGGTGAAATGGGCAGACACAGGCAGACTGGTGAAATGGGCAGACAGGCAGACTGGTGAAATGGGCAGACACAGGCAGACTGGTGAAATGGGTAGACACAGGCAGACTGGTGAAATGGGCAGACAGATGCAGACTGGTGAAATGGGCAGACACATGGCAGACTGGTGAAATGGGCAGACACATGGCAGACTGGTGAAATGGGCAGACACATGGCAGCCTGGTGAAATGGGCAGACACAGGCAGACTGGTGAAATGGGCAGACAGGCAGACTGGTGAAATGGGCAGACACAGGCAGACTGGTGAAATGTGCAGACAAATGGCAGACTGGTGAAATGGGCAGACACATGACAGACTGGTGAAATGGGCAGACACATGGCAGACTGGTGAAATGGGCAGACAGGCAGACTGGTGAAATGGGCAGGCACATGGCAGACTGGTGAAATGGGCAGGCAAATGGCAGACTGGTGAAATGGGCAGACACATGGCAGACTGGTGAAATGGGCAGACAGGCAGACTGGTGAAATGGGCAGACACAGGCAGATTGGTGAAATGGGCAGACACATGGCAGGCTGGTGAAGTGTGCAGACGCATGGCAGGCTGGTGAAGTGTGCAGACACATGGCAGACTGGTGAAGTGAGCAGACACAGGCAGTCTGGTGAAATGGGCAGACACAGGCAGACTGGTGAAATGGGCAGACACAGGCAGGCTGGTGAAATGGGCAGACACAGGCAGACTGGTGAAATGGGCAGAGTCATGGCAGACTGGTGAAATGGGCAGACACATGCAGACTGGTGAAATGGGCAGGCACATGGCAGACTGGTGAAATGGGCAGACACTTGGCAGACTGGTGAAAAGAGCAGACACATGACAGACTGGTGAAATGGGCAGACACAGGCAGACTGGTGAAATGGGCAGACACAGGCAGACTGGTGAAATGGGCAGACACAGGCAGACTGGTGAAATGGGCAGACACAGGCAGACTGGTGAAATGGGCAGACACAGGCAGACTGGTGAAATGGGCAGACACAGGCAGACTGGTGAAATGTGCAGACAAATGGCAGACTGGTGAAATGGGCAGACACATGGCAGACTGGTGAAATGGGCAGGCACATGGCAGACTGGTGAAATGGGCAGACACTTGGCAGACTGGTGAAATGGGCAGACACATGGCAGACTGGTGAAATGGGCAGACACAGGCAGACTGGTGAAATGGGCAGACACAGGCAGACTGGTGAAATGGGCAGACAGGCAGACTGGTGAAATGGGCAGACACAGGCAGACTGGTGAAATGGGTAGACACAGGCAGACTGGTGAAATGGGCAGACACATGCAGACTGGTGAAATGGGCAGACACATGGCAGACGGGTGAAATGGGCAGACACGGGCAGACTGGTGAAATGGGCAGACAGATGCAGACTGGTGAAATGGGCGGACACATGGCAGTCGGGTGAAATGGGCAGACACAGGCAGACGGGTGAAATGAGCGGACACAGGCGGACTGGTGAAATGGGCAGACACATGGCAGACTGGTGAAATGGGCAGACACAGGCAGGCTGGTGAAGTGTGCAGACGCATGGCAGGCTGGTGAAGTGTGCAGACACATGGCAGACTGGTGAAATGGGCAGACACATGGCAGATTTGTGAAATGGGCAGACACATGGCAGACTGGTGAAATGGGCAGACACATGGCAGACTGGTGAAATGGGCAGACACATGGCAGACTGGTGAAATGGGCAGACACATGGCAGACTGGTGAAATGGGCAGAGTCATGGCAGACTGGTGAAATGGGCAGACACATGCAGACTGGTGAAATGGGCAGGCACATGGCAGACTGGTGAAATGGGCAGACACTTGGCAGACTGGTGAAAAGAGCAGACACATGACAGACTGGTGAAATGGGCAGACACAGGCAGACTGGTGAAATGGGCAGACACAGGCAGACTGGTGAAATGGGCAGACACAGGCAGACTGGTGAAATGGGCAGACACAGGCAGACTGGTGAAATGGGCAGACACAGGCAGACTGGTGAAATGGGCAGACACAGGCAGACTGGTGAAATGTGCAGACAAATGGCAGACTGGTGAAATGGGCAGACACATGGCAGACTGGTGAAATGGGCAGGCACATGGCAGACTGGTGAAATGGGCAGACACTTGGCAGACTGGTGAAATGGGCAGACACAGGCAGACTGGTGAAATGGGCACACACAGGCAGACCAGTGAAATGGGCAGAGACATGGCAGACTGGTGAAATGGGCAGACACATGGCAGACTGGTGAAATGGGCAGACACAGGCAGACTGGTGAAATGGGCAGACACAGGCAGACTGGTGAAATGGGCAGACAGGCAGACTGGTGAAATGGGCAGACACAGGCAGACTGGTGAAATGGGTAGACACAGGCAGACTGGTGAAATGGGCAGACACATGCAGACTGGTGAAATGGGCAGACACATGGCAGACGGGTGAAATGGGCAGACACGGGCAGACTGGTGAAATGGGCAGACAGATGCAGACTGGTGAAATGGGCGGACACATGGCAGACGGGTGAAATGGGCAGACACAGGCAGACGGGTGAAATGAGCGGACACAGGCGGACTGGTGAAATGGGCAGACACATGGCAGACTGGTGAAATGGGCAGACACAGGCAGGCTGGTGAAGTGTGCAGACGCATGGCAGGCTGGTGAAGTGTGCAGACACATGGCAGACTGGTGAAATGGGCAGACACATGGCAGATTTGTGAAATGGGCAGACACATGGCAGACTGGTGAAATGGGCAGACACATGGCAGACTGGTGAAATGGGCAGACACATGGCAGACTGGTGAAATGGGCAGACACATGGCAGACTGGTGAAATGGGCAGACACAGGCAGACTGGTGAAATGGGCAGACACATGGTAGACTGGTGAAATGGGCAGACACATGGCAGACTGGTGAAATGGCCTGACACATGGCAGACTGGTGAAATGGGCAGACACATGGCAGCCTGGTGAAATGGGCAGACACAGGCAGACTGGTGAAATGGGCAGACACAGGCAGACTGGTGAAATGGGCAGACACAGGCAGACTGGTGAAATGTGCAGACAAATGGCAGACTGGTGAAATGGGCAGACACATGACAGACTGGTGAAATGGGCAGACACATGGCAGACTGGTGAAATGGGCAGACAGGCAGACTGGTGAAATGGGCAGGCACATGGCAGACTGGTGAAATGGGCAGGCACATGGCAGACTGGTGAAATGGGCAGACACATGGCGGACTGGTGAAATGGGCAGACACAGGCAGACTGGTGAAATGGGCAGACACAGGCAGACTAGTGAAATGGGCAGACAAATGGCAGACTGGTGAAATGGGCAGACACATGACAGACTGGTGAAATGGGCAGACGCATGGCAGACTGGTGAAATGGGCAGACACAGGCAGACTAGTGAAATGGGGAGACACATGGCAGACTGGTGAAATGGGCAGACAGAGGCAGACTGGTGAAATGGGCAGACACATGGCAGACTGGTGAACTGGGCAGACACATGGCAGACTGGTGAAATGGGCAGACACAGGCAGACTGGTGGAATGGGCAGACACAGGCAGACTGGTGAAATGGGCAGACAGGCAGACTGGTGAAATGGGCAGACACAGGCAGACTGGTGAAATGGGTAGACACAGGCAGACTGGTGAAATGGGCAGACACATGCAGACTGGTGAAATGGGCAGACACATGGCAGACTGGTGAAATGGGCAGACACAGGCAGACTGGTGAAGTGGGCAGACACGGGCAGACACAGACAGACTGGTGAAATGGGCAGACACAGGCAGACTGGTGAAATGAGCGGACACAGGCGGACTGGTGAAATGGGCAGACACATGGCAGACTGGTGAAATGGGCAGACACAGGCAGACTGGTGAAATGGGCAGACACAGGCAGACTGGTGAAATGGGCAGACACAGGCAGACTGGTGAAATGGGCAGACACAGGCAGACTGGTGAAATGGGCAGACACAGGCAGACTGGTGAAATGGGCAGACACAGGCAGACTGGTGAAATGGGCAGACACATGGCAGGCTGGTGAAGTGTGCAGACGCATGGCAGGCTGGTGAAGTGTGCAGACACATGGCAGACTGGTGAAATGGGCAGACACATGGCAGACTGGTGAAATGGGCAGACACATGGCAGACTGCTGAAATGGGCAGACACATGGCAGACTGGTGAAATGGGCAGACACATGGCAGACTGGTGAAATGGGCAGACACAGGCAGACTGGTGAAATGGGCAGACACATGGCAGACTGGTGAAATGGGCAGACACATGGCAGACTGGTGAAATTGGCAGACACATGGCAGCCTGGTGAAATGGGCAGACACAGGCAGACTGGTGAAATGGGCAGACACAGGCAGACTGGTGAAATGGGCAGACACAGGCAGACTGGTGAAATGTGCAGACAAATGGCAGACTGGTGAAATGGGCAGACACATGACAGACTGGTGAAATGGGCAGACACATGGCAGACTGGTGAAATGGGCAGACAGGCAGACTGGTGAAATGGGCAGGCACATGGCAGACTGGTGAAAAGGGCAGGCACATGGCAGACTGGTGAAATGGGCAGACACATGGCAGACTGGTGAAATGGGCAGACAGGCAGACTGGTGAAATGGGCAGACACAGGCAGACTGGTGAAATGGGCAGACACATGGCAGGCTGGTGAAGTGTGCAGACGCATGGCAGGCTGGTGAAGTGTGCAGACACATGGCAGACTGGTGAAGTGAGCAGACACAGGCAGTCTGGTGAAATGGGCAGACACAGGCAGACTGGTGAAATGGGCAGACACAGGCAGGCTGGTGAAATGGGCAGACACAGGCAGACTGGTGAAATGGGCAGAGTCATGGCAGACTGGTGAAATGGGCAGACACATGCAGACTGGTGAAATGGGCAGGCACATGGCAGACTGGTGAAATGGGCAGACACTTGGCAGACTGGTGAAAAGAGCAGACACATGGCAGACTGGTGAAATGGGCAGACACAGGCAGACTGGTGAAATGGGCAGACACAGGCAGACTGGTGAAATGGGCAGACACAGGCAGACTGGTGAAATGGGCAGACACAGGCAGACTGGTGAAATGGGCAGACACAGGCAGACTGGTGAAATGGGCAGACACAGGCAGACTGGTGAAATGTGCAGACAAATGGCAGACTGGTGAAATGGGCAGACACATGGCAGACTGGTGAAATGGGCAGGCGCATGGCAGACTGTTGAAATGGGCAGACACTTGGCAGACTGGTGAAATGGGCGGACACAGGCAGACTGGTGAAATGGGCAGAC
This sequence comes from Somniosus microcephalus, assembly GCF_052327205.1. Classification (NCBI taxonomy): domain Eukaryota; kingdom Metazoa; phylum Chordata; class Chondrichthyes; order Squaliformes; family Somniosidae; genus Somniosus; species Somniosus microcephalus. The sequence goes on along the minus strand of NC_140989.1, from coordinate 371,748,656 downwards.
ACAGGCAGACCAGTGAAATGGGCAGAGACATGGCAGACTGGTGAAATGGGCAGACACATGGCAGACTGGTGAAATGGGCAGACACAGGCAGACTGGTGAAATGGGCAGACACAGGCAGACTGGTGAAATGGGCAGACAGGCAGACTGGTGAAATGGGCAGACACAGGCAGACTGGTGAAATGGGTAGACACAGGCAGACTGGTGAAATGGGCAGACACATGCAGACTGGTGAAATGGGCAGACACATGGCAGACGGGTGAAATGGGCAGGCACGGGCAGACTGGTGAAATGGGCAGACACATGCAGACTGGTGAAATGGGCGGACACATGGCAGACGGGTGAAATGGGCAGACACAGGCAGACGGGTGAAATGAGCGGACACAGGCAGGCTGGTGAAGTGTGCAGACGCATGGCAGGCTGGTGAAATGGGCAGACACATGGCAGATTTGTGAAATGGGCAGACACATGGCAGACTGGTGAAATGGGCAGACACATGGCAGACTGGTGAAATGGGCAGACACATGGCAGACTGGTGAAATGGGCAGACACATGGCAGACTGGTGAAATGGGCAGACACAGGCAGACTGGTGAAATGGGCAGACACATGGTAGACTGGTGAAATGGGCAGACACATGGCAGACTGGTGAAATGGGCAGACACATGGCAGACTGGTGAAATGGGCAGACACATGGCAGCCTGGTGAAATGGGCAGACACAGGCCGACTGGTGAAATGGGCAGACACAGGCAGACTGGTGAAATGGGCAGACACAGGCAGACTGGTGAAATGTGCAGACAAATGGCAGACTGGTGAAATGGGCAGACACATGACAGACTGGTGAAATGGGCAGACACATGGCAGACTGGTGAAATGGGCAGACAGGCAGACTGGTGAAATGGGCAGGCACATGGCAGACTGGTGAAATGGGCAGGCACATGGCAGACTGGTGAAACGGGCAGACACATGGCAGACTGGTGAAATGGGCAGACACAGGCAGACTGGTGAAATGGGCAGACACAGGCAGACTAGTGAAATGGGCAGACAAATGGCAGACTGGTGAAATGGGCAGACACATGACAGACTGGTGAAATGGGCAGACGCATGGCAGACTGGTGAAATGGGCAGACACAGGCAGACTAGTGAAATGGGGAGACACATGGCAGACTGGTGAAATGGGCAGACAGAGGCAGACTGGTGAAATGGGCAGACACATGGCAGACTGGTGAACTGGGCAGACACATGGCAGACTGGTGAAATGGGCAGACACAGGCAGACTGGTGGAATGGGCAGACACAGGCAGACTGGTGAAATGGGCAGACAGGCAGACTGGTGAAATGGGCAGACACAGGCAGACTGGTGAAATGGGTAGACACAGGCAGACTGGTGAAATGGGCAGACACATGCAGACTGGTGAAATGGTAAGACACATGGCAGACTGGTGAAATGGGCAGACACAGGCAGACTGGTGAAGTGGGCAGACACGGGCAGACACAGACAGACTGGTGAATTGGGCAGACACAGGCAGACTGGTGAAATGAGCGGACACAGGCGGACTGGTGAAATGGGCAGACACATGGCAGACTGGTGAAATGGGCAGACACAGGCAGACTGGTGAAATGGGCAGACACAGGCAGACTGGTGAAATGGGCAGACACAGGCAGACTGGTGAAATGGGCAGACACAGGCAGACTGGTGAAATGGGCAGACACAGGCAGACTGGTGAAATGGGCAGACACAGGCAGACTGGTGAAATGGGCAGACACATGGCAGGCTGGTGAAGTGTGCAGACGCATGGCAGGCTGGTGAAGTGTGCAGACACATGGCAGACTGGTGAAATGGGCAGACACATGGCAGACTGGTGAAATGGGCAGGCGCATGGCAGACTGTTGAAATGGGCAGACACTTGGCAGACTGGTGAAATGGGCGGACACAGGCAGACTGGTGAAATGGGCAGACACAGGCAGACCAGTGAAATGGGCAGAGACATGGCAGACTGGTGAAATGGGCAGACACATGGCAGACTGGTGAAATGGGCAGACACAGGCAGACTGGTGAAATGGGCAGACACAGGCAGACTGGTGAAATGGGCAGACAGGCAGACTGGTGAAATGGGCAGACACAGGCAGACTGGTGAAATGGGTAGACACAGGCAGACTGGTGAAATGGGCAGACACATGCAGACTGGTGAAATGGGCAGACACATGGCAGACGGGTGAAATGGGCAGGCACGGGCAGACTGGTGAAATGGGCAGACACATGCAGACTGGTGAAATGGGCGGACACATGGCAGACGGGTGAAATGGGCAGACACAGGCAGACGGGTGAAATGAGCGGACACAGGCGGACTGGTGAAATGGGCAGACACATGGCAGACTGGTGAAATGGGCAGACACAGGCAGGCTGGTGAAGTGTGCAGACGCATGGCAGGCTGGTGAAGTGTGCAGACACATGGCAGACTGGTGAAATGGGCAGACACATGGCAGATTTGTGAAATGGGCAGACACATGGCAGACTGGTGAAATGGGCAGACACATGGCAGACTGGTGAAATGGGCAGACACATGGCAGACTGGTGAAATGGGCAGACACATGGCAGACTGGTGAAATGGGCAGACACAGGCAGACTGGTGAAATGGGCAGACACATGGTAGACTGGTGAAATGGGCAGACACATGGCAGACTGGTGAAATGGGCAGACACATGGCAGACTGGTGAAATGGGCAGACACATGGCAGCCTGGTGAAATGGGCAGACACAGGCCGACTGGTGAAATGGGCAGACACAGGCAGACTGGTGAAATGGGCAGACACAGGCAGACTGGTGAAATGTGCAGACAAATGGCAGACTGGTGAAATGGGCAGACACATGACAGACTGGTGAAATGGGCAGACACATGGCAGACTGGTGAAATGGGCAGACAGGCAGACTGGTGAAATGGGCAGGCACATGGCAGACTGGTGAAATGGGCAGGCACATGGCAGACTGGTGAAACGGGCAGACACATGGCAGACTGGTGAAATGGGCAGACACAGGCAGACTGGTGAAATGGGCAGACACAGGCAGACTAGTGAAATGGGCAGACAAATGGCAGACTGGTGAAATGGGCAGACACATGACAGACTGGTGAAATGGGCAGACGCATGGCAGACTGGTGAAATGGGCAGACACAGGCAGACTAGTGAAATGGGGAGACACATGGCAGACTGGTGAAATGGGCAGACAGAGGCAGACTGGTGAAATGGGCAGACACATGGCAGACTGGTGAACTGGGCAGACACATGGCAGACTGGTGAAATGGGCAGACACAGGCAGACTGGTGGAATGGGCAGACACAGGCAGACTGGTGAAATGGGCAGACAGGCAGACTGGTGAAATGGGCAGACACAGGCAGACTGGTGAAATGGGTAGACACAGGCAGACTGGTGAAATGGGCAGACACATGCAGACTGGTGAAATGGTAAGACACATGGCAGACTGGTGAAATGGGCAGACACAGGCAGACTGGTGAAGTGGGCAGACACGGGCAGACACAGACAGACTGGTGAATTGGGCAGACACAGGCAGACTGGTGAAATGAGCGGACACAGGCGGACTGGTGAAATGGGCAGACACATGGCAGACTGGTGAAATGGGCAGACACAGGCAGACTGGTGAAATGGGCAGACACAGGCAGACTGGTGAAATGGGCAGACACAGGCAGACTGGTGAAATGGGCAGACACAGGCAGACTGGTGAAATGGGCAGACACAGGCAGACTGGTGAAATGGGCAGACACAGGCAGACTGGTGAAATGGGCAGACACATGGCAGGCTGGTGAAGTGTGCAGACGCATGGCAGGCTGGTGAAGTGTGCAGACACATGGCAGACTGGTGAAATGGGCAGACACATGGCAGACTGGTGAAATGGGCAGACACATGGCAGACTGCTGAAATGGGCAGACACATGGCAGACTGGTGAAATGGGCAGACACATGGCAGACTGGTGAAATGGGCAGACACAGGCAGACTGGTGAAATGGGCAGACACATGGCAGACTGGTGAAATGGGCAGACACATGGCAGACTGGTGAAATGGGCAGACACATGGCAGCCTGGTGAAATGGGCAGACACAGGCAGACTGGTGAAATGGGCAGACACAGGCAGACTGGTGAAATGGGCAGACACAGGCAGACTGGTGAAATGTGCAGACAAATGGCAGACTGGTGAAATGGGCAGACACATGACAGACTGGTGAAATGGGCAGACACATGGCAGACTGGTGAAATGGGCAGACAGGCAGACTGGTGAAATGGGCAGGCACATGGCAGACTGGTGAAATCGGCAGGCACATGGCAGACTGGTGAAATGGGCAGACACATGGCAGACTGGTGAAATGGGCAGACACAGGCAGACTGGTGAAATGGGCAGACACAGGCAGACTAGTGAAATGGGCAGACAAATGGCAGACTGGTGAAATGGGCAGACACATGACAGACTGGTGAAATGGGCAGACGCATGGCAGACTGGTGAAATGGGCAGACAGGCAGACTGGTGAAATGGGGAGACACATGGCAGACTGGTGAAATGGGCAGACAGAGGCAGACTGGTGAAATGGGCAGACACATGGCAGACTGGTGAACTGGGCAGACATGGCAGACTGGTGAAATGGGCAGACACAGGCAGACTGGTGAAATGGGCAGACACAGGCAGACTGGTGAAATGGGCAGACAGGCAGACTGGTGAAATGGGCAGACACAGGCAGACTGGTGAAATGGGTAGACACAGGCAGACTGGTGAAATGGGCAGACACATGCAGACTGGTGAAATGGGCAGACACATGGCAGACTGGTGAAATGGGCAGACACAGGCAGACTGGTGAAGTGGGCAGACACGGGCAGACACAGACAGACTGGTGAAATGGGCAGACACAGGCAGACTGGTGAAATGAGCGGACACAGGCGGACTGGTGAAATGGGCAGACACATGGCAGACTGGTGAAATGGGCAGACACAGGCAGACTGGTGAAATGGGCAGACACAGGCAGACTGGTGAAATGGGCAGACACAGGCAGACTGGTGAAATCGGCAGACACAGGCAGACTGGTGAAATGGGCAGACACAGGCAGACTGGTGAAATGGGCAGACACAGGCAGACTGGTGAAATGGGCAGACACATGGCAGGCTGGTGAAGTGTGCAGACGCATGGCAGGCTGGTGAAGTGTGCAGACACATGGCAAACTGGTGAAATGGGCAGACACATGGCAGACTGGTGAAATGGGCAGACACATGGCAGACTGGTGAAATGGGCAGACACATGGCAGACTGGTGAAATGGGCAGACACATGGCAGACTGGTGAAATGGGCAGACACAGGCAGACTGGTGAAATGGGCAGACACATGGCAGACTGGTGAAATGGGCAGGCACATGGCAGACTGGTGAAATGGGCAGACACATGGCAGACTGGTGAATTGGGCAGACACATGGCAGGCTGGTGAAATGGGTAGGCACATGGCAGCCTTGTGCAATGGGCAGACACATGGCAAACTGGTGAAATGGGCAGGCACATGGCAGACTGGTGAAATGGGCAGACACATGGCAGACTGGTGAAATGGGCAGACACATGGCAGACTGGTGAAATGGGCAGACACATGGCAGACTGGTGAAATGGGCAGACACATGGCAGACTTGTGAAATGGGCAGACACAGGCAGACTGGTGAAATGGGCAGACACAGGCAGACTGGTGAAATGGGCAGACACAGGCAGACTGGTGAAATGGGCAGACACAGGCAGACTGGTGAAATGGGCAGACAGGCAGACTGGTGAAATGGGCAGACACAGGCAGACTGGTGAAATGGGTAGACACAGGCAGACTGGTGAAATGGGCAGACACATGCAGACTGGTGAAATGTGCAGACACATGGCAGACTGGTGAAATGGGCAGACACAGGCAGACTGGTGAAATGGGCAGACATTGGCAGACACAGGCAGACTGGTGAAATGGGCAGACACAGGCAGACTGGTGAAATGGGCAGACACAGGCAGACACAGGCAGACTGGTGAAATGGGCAGACACAGGCAGACTGGTGAAATGGGCAGACACATGCAGACTGGTGAAATGGGCAGACACATGGCAGACGGGTGAAATGGGCAGACACGGGCAGACTGGTGAAATGGGCAGACACATGCAGACTGGTGAAATGGGCGGACACATGGCAGACGGATGAAATGGGCAGACACAGGCAGACGGGTGAAATGAGCGGACACAGGCGGACTGGTGAAATGGGCAGACACATGGCAGACTGGTGAAATGGGCAGACACAGGCAGGCTGGTGAAGTGTGCAGACGCATGGCAGGCTGGTGAAGTGTGCAGACACATGGCAGACTGGTGAAATGGGCAGACACATGGCAGATTTGTGAAATGGGCAGACACATGGCAGACTGGTGAAATGGGCAGACACATGGCAGACTGGTGAAATGGGCAGACACATGGCAGACGGGTGAAATGGGCAGACAAGGGGAGACTGGTGAAATGGGCAGACACATGCAGACTGGTGAAATGGGCGGACACATGGCAGACGGGTGAAATGGGCAGACACAGGCAGACGGGTGAAATGAGCGGACACAGGCGGACTGGTGAAATGGGCAGACACATGGCAGACTGGTGAAATGGGCAGACACAGGCAGGCTGGTGAAGTGTGCAGACGCATGGCAGGCTGGTGAAGTGTGCAGACACATGGCAGACTGGTGAAATGGGCAGACACATGGCAGATTTGTGAAATGGGCAGACACATGGCAGACTGGTGAAATGGGCAGACACATGGCAGACTGGTGAAATGGGCAGACACATGGCAGACTGGTGAAATGGGCAGACACATGGCAGCCTGGTGAAATGGGCAGACACAGGCAGACTGGTGAAATGGGCAGACAGGCAGACTGGTGAAATGGGCAGACACAGGCAGACTGGTGAAATGTGCAGACAAATGGCAGACTGGTGAAATGGGCAGACACATGACAGACTGGTGAAATGGGCAGACACATGGCAGACTGGTGAAATGGGCAGACAGGCAGACTGGTGAAATGGGCAGGCACATGGCAGACTGGTGAAATGGGCAGGCAAATGGCAGACTGGTGAAATGGGCAGACACATGGCAGACTGGTGAAATGGGCAGACAGGCAGACTGGTGAAATGGGCAGACACAGGCAGATTGGTGAAATGGGCAGACACATGGCAGGCTGGTGAAGTGTGCAGACGCATGGCAGGCTGGTGAAGTGTGCAGACACATGGCAGACTGGTGAAGTGAGCAGACACAGGCAGTCTGGTGAAATGGGCAGACACAGGCAGACTGGTGAAATGGGCAGACACAGGCAGGCTGGTGAAATGGGCAGACACAGGCAGACTGGTGAAATGGGCAGAGTCATGGCAGACTGGTGAAATGGGCAGACACATGCAGACTGGTGAAATGGGCAGGCACATGGCAGACTGGTGAAATGGGCAGACACTTGGCAGACTGGTGAAAAGAGCAGACACATGACAGACTGGTGAAATGGGCAGACACAGGCAGACTGGTGAAATGGGCAGACACAGGCAGACTGGTGAAATGGGCAGACACAGGCAGACTGGTGAAATGGGCAGACACAGGCAGACTGGTGAAATGGGCAGACACAGGCAGACTGGTGAAATGGGCAGACACAGGCAGACTGGTGAAATGTGCAGACAAATGGCAGACTGGTGAAATGGGCAGACACATGGCAGACTGGTGAAATGGGCAGGCACATGGCAGACTGGTGAAATGGGCAGACACTTGGCAGACTGGTGAAATGGGCAGACACATGGCAGACTGGTGAAATGGGCAGACACAGGCAGACTGGTGAAATGGGCAGACACAGGCAGACTGGTGAAATGGGCAGACAGGCAGACTGGTGAAATGGGCAGACACAGGCAGACTGGTGAAATGGGTAGACACAGGCAGACTGGTGAAATGGGCAGACACATGCAGACTGGTGAAATGGGCAGACACATGGCAGACGGGTGAAATGGGCAGACACGGGCAGACTGGTGAAATGGGCAGACAGATGCAGACTGGTGAAATGGGCGGACACATGGCAGTCGGGTGAAATGGGCAGACACAGGCAGACGGGTGAAATGAGCGGACACAGGCGGACTGGTGAAATGGGCAGACACATGGCAGACTGGTGAAATGGGCAGACACAGGCAGGCTGGTGAAGTGTGCAGACGCATGGCAGGCTGGTGAAGTGTGCAGACACATGGCAGACTGGTGAAATGGGCAGACACATGGCAGATTTGTGAAATGGGCAGACACATGGCAGACTGGTGAAATGGGCAGACACATGGCAGACTGGTGAAATGGGCAGACACATGGCAGACTGGTGAAATGGGCAGACACATGGCAGACTGGTGAAATGGGCAGAGTCATGGCAGACTGGTGAAATGGGCAGACACATGCAGACTGGTGAAATGGGCAGGCACATGGCAGACTGGTGAAATGGGCAGACACTTGGCAGACTGGTGAAAAGAGCAGACACATGACAGACTGGTGAAATGGGCAGACACAGGCAGACTGGTGAAATGGGCAGACACAGGCAGACTGGTGAAATGGGCAGACACAGGCAGACTGGTGAAATGGGCAGACACAGGCAGACTGGTGAAATGGGCAGACACAGGCAGACTGGTGAAATGGGCAGACACAGGCAGACTGGTGAAATGTGCAGACAAATGGCAGACTGGTGAAATGGGCAGACACATGGCAGACTGGTGAAATGGGCAGGCACATGGCAGACTGGTGAAATGGGCAGACACTTGGCAGACTGGTGAAATGGGCAGACACAGGCAGACTGGTGAAATGGGCACACACAGGCAGACCAGTGAAATGGGCAGAGACATGGCAGACTGGTGAAATGGGCAGACACATGGCAGACTGGTGAAATGGGCAGACACAGGCAGACTGGTGAAATGGGCAGACACAGGCAGACTGGTGAAATGGGCAGACAGGCAGACTGGTGAAATGGGCAGACACAGGCAGACTGGTGAAATGGGTAGACACAGGCAGACTGGTGAAATGGGCAGACACATGCAGACTGGTGAAATGGGCAGACACATGGCAGACGGGTGAAATGGGCAGACACGGGCAGACTGGTGAAATGGGCAGACAGATGCAGACTGGTGAAATGGGCGGACACATGGCAGACGGGTGAAATGGGCAGACACAGGCAGACGGGTGAAATGAGCGGACACAGGCGGACTGGTGAAATGGGCAGACACATGGCAGACTGGTGAAATGGGCAGACACAGGCAGGCTGGTGAAGTGTGCAGACGCATGGCAGGCTGGTGAAGTGTGCAGACACATGGCAGACTGGTGAAATGGGCAGACACATGGCAGATTTGTGAAATGGGCAGACACATGGCAGACTGGTGAAATGGGCAGACACATGGCAGACTGGTGAAATGGGCAGACACATGGCAGACTGGTGAAATGGGCAGACACATGGCAGACTGGTGAAATGGGCAGACACAGGCAGACTGGTGAAATGGGCAGACACATGGTAGACTGGTGAAATGGGCAGACACATGGCAGACTGGTGAAATGGCCTGACACATGGCAGACTGGTGAAATGGGCAGACACATGGCAGCCTGGTGAAATGGGCAGACACAGGCAGACTGGTGAAATGGGCAGACACAGGCAGACTGGTGAAATGGGCAGACACAGGCAGACTGGTGAAATGTGCAGACAAATGGCAGACTGGTGAAATGGGCAGACACATGACAGACTGGTGAAATGGGCAGACACATGGCAGACTGGTGAAATGGGCAGACAGGCAGACTGGTGAAATGGGCAGGCACATGGCAGACTGGTGAAATGGGCAGGCACATGGCAGACTGGTGAAATGGGCAGACACATGGCGGACTGGTGAAATGGGCAGACACAGGCAGACTGGTGAAATGGGCAGACACAGGCAGACTAGTGAAATGGGCAGACAAATGGCAGACTGGTGAAATGGGCAGACACATGACAGACTGGTGAAATGGGCAGACGCATGGCAGACTGGTGAAATGGGCAGACACAGGCAGACTAGTGAAATGGGGAGACACATGGCAGACTGGTGAAATGGGCAGACAGAGGCAGACTGGTGAAATGGGCAGACACATGGCAGACTGGTGAACTGGGCAGACACATGGCAGACTGGTGAAATGGGCAGACACAGGCAGACTGGTGGAATGGGCAGACACAGGCAGACTGGTGAAATGGGCAGACAGGCAGACTGGTGAAATGGGCAGACACAGGCAGACTGGTGAAATGGGTAGACACAGGCAGACTGGTGAAATGGGCAGACACATGCAGACTGGTGAAATGGGCAGACACATGGCAGACTGGTGAAATGGGCAGACACAGGCAGACTGGTGAAGTGGGCAGACACGGGCAGACACAGACAGACTGGTGAAATGGGCAGACACAGGCAGACTGGTGAAATGAGCGGACACAGGCGGACTGGTGAAATGGGCAGACACATGGCAGACTGGTGAAATGGGCAGACACAGGCAGACTGGTGAAATGGGCAGACACAGGCAGACTGGTGAAATGGGCAGACACAGGCAGACTGGTGAAATGGGCAGACACAGGCAGACTGGTGAAATGGGCAGACACAGGCAGACTGGTGAAATGGGCAGACACAGGCAGACTGGTGAAATGGGCAGACACATGGCAGGCTGGTGAAGTGTGCAGACGCATGGCAGGCTGGTGAAGTGTGCAGACACATGGCAGACTGGTGAAATGGGCAGACACATGGCAGACTGGTGAAATGGGCAGACACATGGCAGACTGCTGAAATGGGCAGACACATGGCAGACTGGTGAAATGGGCAGACACATGGCAGACTGGTGAAATGGGCAGACACAGGCAGACTGGTGAAATGGGCAGACACATGGCAGACTGGTGAAATGGGCAGACACATGGCAGACTGGTGAAATTGGCAGACACATGGCAGCCTGGTGAAATGGGCAGACACAGGCAGACTGGTGAAATGGGCAGACACAGGCAGACTGGTGAAATGGGCAGACACAGGCAGACTGGTGAAATGTGCAGACAAATGGCAGACTGGTGAAATGGGCAGACACATGACAGACTGGTGAAATGGGCAGACACATGGCAGACTGGTGAAATGGGCAGACAGGCAGACTGGTGAAATGGGCAGGCACATGGCAGACTGGTGAAAAGGGCAGGCACATGGCAGACTGGTGAAATGGGCAGACACATGGCAGACTGGTGAAATGGGCAGACAGGCAGACTGGTGAAATGGGCAGACACAGGCAGACTGGTGAAATGGGCAGACACATGGCAGGCTGGTGAAGTGTGCAGACGCATGGCAGGCTGGTGAAGTGTGCAGACACATGGCAGACTGGTGAAGTGAGCAGACACAGGCAGTCTGGTGAAATGGGCAGACACAGGCAGACTGGTGAAATGGGCAGACACAGGCAGGCTGGTGAAATGGGCAGACACAGGCAGACTGGTGAAATGGGCAGAGTCATGGCAGACTGGTGAAATGGGCAGACACATGCAGACTGGTGAAATGGGCAGGCACATGGCAGACTGGTGAAATGGGCAGACACTTGGCAGACTGGTGAAAAGAGCAGACACATGGCAGACTGGTGAAATGGGCAGACACAGGCAGACTGGTGAAATGGGCAGACACAGGCAGACTGGTGAAATGGGCAGACACAGGCAGACTGGTGAAATGGGCAGACACAGGCAGACTGGTGAAATGGGCAGACACAGGCAGACTGGTGAAATGGGCAGACACAGGCAGACTGGTGAAATGTGCAGACAAATGGCAGACTGGTGAAATGGGCAGACACATGGCAGACTGGTGAAATGGGCAGGCGCATGGCAGACTGTTGAAATGGGCAGACACTTGGCAGACTGGTGAAATGGGCGGACACAGGCAGACTGGTGAAATGGGCAGACACAGGCAGACCAGTGAAATGGGCAGAGACATGGCAGACTGGTGAAATGGGCAGACACATGGCAGACTGGTGAAATGGGCAGACACAGGCAGACTGGTGAAATGGGCAGACACAGGCAGACTGGTGAAATGGGCAGACAGGCAGACTGGTGAAATGGGCAGACACAGGCAGACTGGTGAAATGGGTAGACACAGGCAGACTGGTGAAATGGGCAGACACATGCAGACTGGTGAAATGGGCAGACACATGGCAGACGGGTGAAATGGGCAGGCACGGGCAGACTGGTGAAATGGGCAGACACATGCAGACTGGTGAAATGGGCGGACACATGGCAGACGGGTGAAATGGGCAGACACAGGCAGACGGGTGAAATGAGCGGACACAGGCAGGCTGGTGAAGTGTGCAGACGCATGGCAGGCTGGTGAAGTGTGCAGACACATGGCAGACTGGTGAAATGGGCAGACACATGGCAGATTTGTGAAATGGGCAGACACATGGCAGACTGGTGAAATGGGCAGACACATGGCAGACTGGTGAAATGGGCAGACACATGGCAGACTGGTGAAATGGGCAGACACATGGCAGACTGGTGAAATGGGCAGACACAGGCAGACTGGTGAAATGGGCAGACACATGGTAGACTGGTGAAATGGGCAGACACATGGCAGACTGGTGAAATGGGCAGACACATGGCAGACTGGTGAAATGGGCAGACACATGGCAGCCTGGTGAAATGGGCAGACACAGGCCGACTGGTGAAATGGGCAGACACAGGCAGACTGGTGAAATGGGCAGACACAGGCAGACTGGTGAAATGTGCAGACAAATGGCAGACTGGTGAAATGGGCAGACACATGACAGACTGGTGAAATGGGCAGACACATGGCAGACTGGTGAAATGGGCAGACAGGCAGACTGGTGAAATGGGCAGGCACATGGCAGACTGGTGAAATGGGCAGGCACATGGCAGACTGGTGAAACGGGCAGACACATGGCAGACTGGTGAAATGGGCAGACACAGGCAGACTGGTGAAATGGGCAGACACAGGCAGACTAGTGAAATGGGCAGACAAATGGCAGACTGGTGAAATGGGCAGACACATGACAGACTGGTGAAATGGGCAGACGCATGGCAGACTGGTGAAATGGGCAGACACAGGCAGACTAGTGAAATGGGGAGACACATGGCAGACTGGTGAAATGGGCAGACAGAGGCAGACTGGTGAAATGGGCAGACACATGGCAGACTGGTGAACTGGGCAGACACATGGCAGACTGGTGAAATGGGCAGACACAGGCAGACTGGTGGAATGGGCAGACACAGGCAGACTGGTGAAATGGGCAGACAGGCAGACTGGTGAAATGGGCAGACACAGGCAGACTGGTGAAATGGGTAGACACAGGCAGACTGGTGAAATGGGCAGACACATGCAGACTGGTGAAATGGTAAGACACATGGCAGACTGGTGAAATGGGCAGACACAGGCAGACTGGTGAAGTGGGCAGACACGGGCAGACACAGACAGACTGGTGAATTGGGCAGACACAGGCAGACTGGTGAAATGAGCGGACACAGGCGGACTGGTGAAATGGGCAGACACATGGCAGACTGGTGAAATGGGCAGACACAGGCAGACTGGTGAAATGGGCAGACACAGGCAGACTGGTGAAATGGGCAGACACAGGCAGACTGGTGAAATGGGCAGACACAGGCAGACTGGTGAAATGGGCAGACACAGGCAGACTGGTGAAATGGGCAGACACAGGCAGACTGGTGAAATGGGCAGACACATGGCAGGCTGGTGAAGTGTGCAGACGCATGGCAGGCTGGTGAAGTGTGCAGACACATGGCAGACTGGTGAAATGGGCAGACACATGGCAGACTGGTGAAATGGGCAGGCGCATGGCAGACTGTTGAAATGGGCAGACACTTGGCAGACTGGTGAAATGGGCGGACACAGGCAGACTGGTGAAATGGGCAGACACAGGCAGACCAGTGAAATGGGCAGAGACATGGCAGACTGGTGAAATGGGCAGACACATGGCAGACTGGTGAAATGGGCAGACACAGGCAGACTGGTGAAATGGGCAGACACAGGCAGACTGGTGAAATGGGCAGACAGGCAGACTGGTGAAATGGGCAGACACAGGCAGACTGGTGAAATGGGTAGACACAGGCAGACTGGTGAAATGGGCAGACACATGCAGACTGGTGAAATGGGCAGACACATGGCAGACGGGTGAAATGGGCAGGCACGGGCAGACTGGTGAAATGGGCAGACACATGCAGACTGGTGAAATGGGCGGACACATGGCAGACGGGTGAAATGGGCAGACACAGGCAGACGGGTGAAATGAGCGGACACAGGCGGACTGGTGAAATGGGCAGACACATGGCAGACTGGTGAAATGGGCAGACACAGGCAGGCTGGTGAAGTGTGCAGACGCATGGCAGGCTGGTGAAGTGTGCAGACACATGGCAGACTGGTGAAATGGGCAGACACATGGCAGATTTGTGAAATGGGCAGACACATGGCAGACTGGTGAAATGGGCAGACACATGGCAGACTGGTGAAATGGGCAGACACATGGCAGACTGGTGAAATGGGCAGACACATGGCAGACTGGTGAAATGGGCAGACACAGGCAGACTGGTGAAATGGGCAGACACATGGTAGACTGGTGAAATGGGCAGACACATGGCAGACTGGTGAAATGGGCAGACACATGGCAGACTGGTGAAATGGGCAGACACATGGCAGCCTGGTGAAATGGGCAGACACAGGCCGACTGGTGAAATGGGCAGACACAGGCAGACTGGTGAAATGGGCAGACACAGGCAGACTGGTGAAATGTGCAGACAAATGGCAGACTGGTGAAATGGGCAGACACATGACAGACTGGTGAAATGGGCAGACACATGGCAGACTGGTGAAATGGGCAGACAGGCAGACTGGTGAAATGGGCAGGCACATGGCAGACTGGTGAAATGGGCAGGCACATGGCAGACTGGTGAAACGGGCAGACACATGGCAGACTGGTGAAATGGGCAGACACAGGCAGACTGGTGAAATGGGCAGACACAGGCAGACTAGTGAAATGGGCAGACAAATGGCAGACTGGTGAAATGGGCAGACACATGACAGACTGGTGAAATGGGCAGACGCATGGCAGACTGGTGAAATGGGCAGACACAGGCAGACTAGTGAAATGGGGAGACACATGGCAGACTGGTGAAATGGGCAGACAGAGGCAGACTGGTGAAATGGGCAGACACATGGCAGACTGGTGAACTGGGCAGACACATGGCAGACTGGTGAAATGGGCAGACACAGGCAGACTGGTGGAATGGGCAGACACAGGCAGACTGGTGAAATGGGCAGACAGGCAGACTGGTGAAATGGGCAGACACAGGCAGACTGGTGAAATGGGTAGACACAGGCAGACTGGTGAAATGGGCAGACACATGCAGACTGGTGAAATGGTAAGACACATGGCAGACTGGTGAAATGGGCAGACACAGGCAGACTGGTGAAGTGGGCAGACACGGGCAGACACAGACAGACTGGTGAATTGGGCAGACACAGGCAGACTGGTGAAATGAGCGGACACAGGCGGACTGGTGAAATGGGCAGACACATGGCAGACTGGTGAAATGGGCAGACACAGGCAGACTGGTGAAATGGGCAGACACAGGCAGACTGGTGAAATGGGCAGACACAGGCAGACTGGTGAAATGGGCAGACACAGGCAGACTGGTGAAATGGGCAGACACAGGCAGACTGGTGAAATGGGCAGACACAGGCAGACTGGTGAAATGGGCAGACACATGGCAGGCTGGTGAAGTGTGCAGACGCATGGCAGGCTGGTGAAGTGTGCAGACACATGGCAGACTGGTGAAATGGGCAGACACATGGCAGACTGGTGAAATGGGCAGACACATGGCAGACTGCTGAAATGGGCAGACACATGGCAGACTGGTGAAATGGGCAGACACATGGCAGACTGGTGAAATGGGCAGACACAGGCAGACTGGTGAAATGGGCAGACACATGGCAGACTGGTGAAATGGGCAGACACATGGCAGACTGGTGAAATGGGCAGACACATGGCAGCCTGGTGAAATGGGCAGACACAGGCAGACTGGTGAAATGGGCAGACACAGGCAGACTGGTGAAATGGGCAGACACAGGCAGACTGGTGAAATGTGCAGACAAATGGCAGACTGGTGAAATGGGCAGACACATGACAGACTGGTGAAATGGGCAGACACATGGCAGACTGGTGAAATGGGCAGACAGGCAGACTGGTGAAATGGGCAGGCACATGGCAGACTGGTGAAATCGGCAGGCACATGGCAGACTGGTGAAATGGGCAGACACATGGCAGACTGGTGAAATGGGCAGACACAGGCAGACTGGTGAAATGGGCAGACACAGGCAGACTAGTGAAATGGGCAGACAAATGGCAGACTGGTGAAATGGGCAGACACATGACAGACTGGTGAAATGGGCAGACGCATGGCAGACTGGTGAAATGGGCAGACAGGCAGACTGGTGAAATGGGGAGACACATGGCAGACTGGTGAAATGGGCAGACAGAGGCAGACTGGTGAAATGGGCAGACACATGGCAGACTGGTGAACTGGGCAGACATGGCAGACTGGTGAAATGGGCAGACACAGGCAGACTGGTGAAATGGGCAGACACAGGCAGACTGGTGAAATGGGCAGACAGGCAGACTGGTGAAATGGGCAGACACAGGCAGACTGGTGAAATGGGTAGACACAGGCAGACTGGTGAAATGGGCAGACACATGCAGACTGGTGAAATGGGCAGACACATGGCAGACTGATGAAATGGGCAGACACAGGCAGACTGGTGAAGTGGGCAGACACGGGCAGACACAGACAGACTGGTGAAATGGGCAGACACAGGCAGACTGGTGAAATGAGCGGACACAGGCGGACTGGTGAAATGGGCAGACACATGGCAGACTGGTGAAATGGGCAGACACAGGCAGACTGGTGAAATGGGCAGACACAGGCAGACTGGTGAAATGGGCAGACACAGGCAGACTGGTGAAATCGGCAGACACAGGCAGACTGGTGAAATGGGCAGACACAGGCAGACTGGTGAAATGGGCAGACACAGGCAGACTGGTGAAATGGGCAGACACATGGCAGGCTGGTGAAGTGTGCAGACGCATGGCAGGCTGGTGAAGTGTGCAGACACATGGCAAACTGGTGAAATGGGCAGACACATGGCAGACTGGT
This sequence comes from Somniosus microcephalus, assembly GCF_052327205.1. Classification (NCBI taxonomy): domain Eukaryota; kingdom Metazoa; phylum Chordata; class Chondrichthyes; order Squaliformes; family Somniosidae; genus Somniosus; species Somniosus microcephalus. Next base: position 371,731,426 of record NC_140989.1, on the reverse strand, counting down.
GAAATGGGCAGACACATGGCAGACTGGTGAAATGGGCAGACACATGGCAGACTGGTGAAATGGGCAGACACATGGCAGACTGGTGAAATGGGCAGACACAGGCAGACTGGTGAAATGGGCAGACACATGGCAGACTGGTGAAATGGGCAGGCACATGGCAGACTGGTGAAATGGGCAGACACATGGCAGACTGGTGAATTGGGCAGACACATGGCAGGCTGGTGAAATGGGTAGGCACATGGCAGCCTTGTGCAATGGGCAGACACATGGCAAACTGGTGAAATGGGCAGGCACATGGCAGACTGGTGAAATGGGCAGACACATGGCAGACTGGTGAAATGGGCAGACACATGGCAGACTGGTGAAATGGGCAGACACATGGCAGACTGGTGAAATGGGCAGACACATGGCAGACTTGTGAAATGGGCAGACACAGGCAGACTGGTGAAATGGGCAGACACAGGCAGACTGGTGAAATGGGCAGACACAGGCAGACTGGTGAAATGGGCAGACACAGGCAGACTGGTGAAATGGGCAGACAGGCAGACTGGTGAAATGGGCAGACACAGGCAGACTGGTGAAATGGGTAGACACAGGCAGACTGGTGAAATGGGCAGACACATGCAGACTGGTGAAATGTGCAGACACATGGCAGACTGGTGAAATGGGCAGACACAGGCAGACTGGTGAAATGGGCAGACATTGGCAGACACAGGCAGACTGGTGAAATGGGCAGACACAGGCAGACTGGTGAAATGGGCAGACACAGGCAGACACAGGCAGACTGGTGAAATGGGCAGACACAGGCAGACTGGTGAAATGGGCAGACACATGCAGACTGGTGAAATGGGCAGACACATGGCAGACGGGTGAAATGGGCAGACACGGGCAGACTGGTGAAATGGGCAGACACATGCAGACTGGTGAAATGGGCGGACACATGGCAGACGGATGAAATGGGCAGACACAGGCAGACGGGTGAAATGAGCGGACACAGGCGGACTGGTGAAATGGGCAGACACATGGCAGACTGGTGAAATGGGCAGACACAGGCAGGCTGGTGAAGTGTGCAGACGCATGGCAGGCTGGTGAAGTGTGCAGACACATGGCAGACTGGTGAAATGGGCAGACACATGGCAGATTTGTGAAATGGGCAGACACATGGCAGACTGGTGAAATGGGCAGACACATGGCAGACTGGTGAAATGGGCAGACACATGGCAGACGGGTGAAATGGGCAGACAAGGGGAGACTGGTGAAATGGGCAGACACATGCAGACTGGTGAAATGGGCGGACACATGGCAGACGGGTGAAATGGGCAGACACAGGCAGACGGGTGAAATGAGCGGACACAGGCGGACTGGTGAAATGGGCAGACACATGGCAGACTGGTGAAATGGGCAGACACAGGCAGGCTGGTGAAGTGTGCAGACGCATGGCAGGCTGGTGAAGTGTGCAGACACATGGCAGACTGGTGAAATGGGCAGACACATGGCAGATTTGTGAAATGGGCAGACACATGGCAGACTGGTGAAATGGGCAGACACATGGCAGACTGGTGAAATGGGCAGACACATGGCAGACTGGTGAAATGGGCAGACACATGGCAGACTGGTGAAATGGGCAGACACAGGCAGACTGGTGAAATGGGCAGACACATGGTAGACTGGTGAAATGGGCAGACACATGGCAGACTGGTGAAATGGGCAGACACATGGCAGACTGGTGAAATGGGCAGACACATGGCAGCCTGGTGAAATGGGCAGACACAGGCCGACTGGTGAAATGGGCAGACACAGGCAGACTGGTGAAATGGGCAGACACAGGCAGACTGGTGAAATGTGCAGACAAATGGCAGACTGGTGAAATGGGCAGACACATGACAGACTGGTGAAATGGGCAGACACATGGCAGACTGGTGAAATGGGCAGACAGGCAGACTGGTGAAATGGGCAGGCACATGGCAGACTGGTGAAATGGGCAGGCACATGGCAGACTGGTGAAATGGGCAGACACATGGCAGACTGGTGAAATGGGCAGACACAGGCAGACTGGTGAAATGGGCAGACACAGGCAGACTAGTGAAATGGGCAGACAAATGGCAGACTGGTGAAATGGGCAGACACATGACAGACTGGTGAAATGGGCAGACGCATGGCAGACTGGTGAAATGGGCAGACACAGGCAGACTAGTGAAATGGGGAGACACATGGCAGACTGGTGAAATGGGCAGACAGAGGCAGACTGGTGAAATGGGCAGACACATGGCAGACTGGTGAACTGGGCAGACACATGGCAGACTGGTGAAATGGGCAGACACAGGCAGACTGGTGGAATGGGCAGACACAGGCAGACTGGTGAAATGGGCAGACAGGCAGACTGGTGAAATGGGCAGACACAGGCAGACTGGTGAAATGGGTAGACACAGGCAGACTGGTGAAATGGGCAGACACATGCAGACTGGTGAAATGGTAAGACACATGGCAGACTGGTGAAATGGGCAGACACAGGCAGACTGGTGAAGTGGGCAGACACGGGCAGACACAGACAGACTGGTGAAATGGGCAGACACAGGCAGACTGGTGAAATGAGCGGACACAGGCGGACTGGTGAAATGGGCAGACACATGGCAGACTGGTGAAATGGGCAGACACAGGCAGACTGGTGAAATGGGCAGACACAGGCAGACTGGTGAAATGGGCAGACACAGGCAGACTGGTGAAATGGGCAGACACAGGCAGACTGGTGAAATGGGCAGACACAGGCAGACTGGTGAAATGGGCAGACACAGGCAGACTGGTGAAATGGGCAGACACATGGCAGGCTGGTGAAGTGTGCAGACGCATGGCAGGCTGGTGAAGTGTGCAGACACATGGCAGACTGGTGAAATGGGCAGACACATGGCAGACTGGTGAAATGGGCAGACACATGGCAGACTGCTGAAATGGGCAGACACATGGCAGACTGCTGAAATGGGCAGACACATGGCAGACTGGTGAAATGGGCAGACACAGGCAGACTGGTGAAATGGGCAGACACATGGCAGACTGGTGAAATGGGCAGACACATGGCAGACTGGTGAAATGGGCAGACACATGGCAGCCTGGTGAAATGGGCAGACACAGGCAGACTGGTGAAATGGGCAGACACAGGCAGACTGGTGAAATGGGCAGACACAGGCAGACTGGTGAAATGTGCAGACAAATGGCAGACTGGTGAAATGGGCAGACACATGACAGACTGGTGAAATGGGCAGACACATGGCAGACTGGTGAAATGGGCAGACAGGCAGACTGGTGAAATGGGCAGGCACATGGCAGACTGGTGAAATCGGCAGGCACATGGCAGATTGGTGAAATGGGCAGACACATGGCAGACTGGTGAAATGGGCAGACACAGGCAGACTGGTGAAATGGGCAGACACAGGCAGACTAGTGAAATGGGCAGACAAATGGCAGACTGGTGAAATGGGCAGACACATGACAGACTGGTGAAATGGGCAGACGCATGGCAGACTGGTGAAATGGGCAGACACAGGCAGACTGGTGAAATGGGGAGACACATGGCAGACTGGTGAAATGGGCAGACAGAGGCAGACTGGTGAAATGGGCAGACACATGGCAGACTGGTGAACTGGGCAGACATGGCAGACTGGTGAAATGGGCAGACACAGGCAGACTGGTGAAATGGGCAGACACAGGCAGACTGGTGAAATGGGCAGACAGGCAGACTGGTGAAATGGGCAGACACAGGCAGACTGGTGAAATGGGTAGACACAGGCAGACTGGTGAAATGGGCAGACACATGCAGACTGGTGAAATGGGCAGACACATGGCAGACTGGTGAAATGGGCAGACACAGGCAGACTGGTGAAGTGGGCAGACACGGGCAGACACAGACAGACTGATGAAATGGGCAGACACAGGCAGACTGGTGAAATGAGCGGACACAGGCGGACTGGTGAAATGGGCAGACACATGGCAGACTGGTGAAATGGGCAGACACAGGCAGACTGGTGAAATGGGCAGACACAGGCAGACTGGTGAAATGGGCAGACACAGGCAGACTGGTGAAATGGGCAGACACAGGCAGACTGGTGAAATGGGCAGACACAGGCAGACTGGTGAAATGGGCAGACACAGGCAGACTGGTGAAATGGGCAGACACATGGCAGGCTGGTGAAGTGTGCAGACACATGGCAGGCTGGTGAAGTGTGCAGACACATGGCAAACTGGTGAAATGGGCAGACACATGGCAGACTGGTGAAATGGGCAGACACATGGCAGACTGGTGAAATGGGCAGACACATGGCAGACTGGTGAAATGGGCAGACACATGGCAGACTGGTGAAATGGGCAGACACAGGCAGACTGGTGAAATGGGCAGACACATGGCAGACTGGTGAAATGGGCAGGCACATGGCAGACTGGTGAAATGGGCAGACACATGGCAGACTGGTGAATTGGGCAGACACATGGCAGACTGGTGAAATGGGTAGGCACATGGCAGCCTTGTGCAATGGGCAGACACATGGCAAACTGGTGAAATGGGCAGGCACATGGCAGACTGGTGAAATGGGCAGACACATGGCAGACTGGTGAAATGGGCAGACACATGGCAGACTGGTGAAATGGGCAGACACATGGCAGACTGGTGAAATGGGCAGACACATGGCAGACTTGTGAAATGGGCAGACACAGGCAGACTGGTGAAATGGGCAGACACAGGCAGACTGGTGAAATGGGCAGACACAGGCAGACTGGTGAAATGGGCAGACACAGGCAGACTGGTGAAATGGGCAGACAGGCAGACTGGTGAAATGGGCAGACACAGGCAGACTGGTGAAATGGGTAGACACAGGCAGACTGGTGAAATGGGCAGACACATGCAGACTGGTGAAATGTGCAGACACATGGCAGACTGGTGAAATGTGCAGACACATGGCAGACTGGTGAAATGGGCAGACACAGGCAGACTGGTGAAATGGGCAGACATTGGCAGACACAGGCAGACTGGTGAAATGGGCAGACACAGGCAGACTGGTGAAATGGGCAGACACGGGCAGACACAGGCAGACTGGTGAAATGGGCAGACAGGCAGACTGGTGAAATGGGCAGACACAGGCAGACTGGTGAAATGAGCGGACACAGGCGGTCTGGTGAAATGGGCAGACACATGGCAGACTGGTGAAATGGGCAGACACAGGCAGACTGGTGATATGGGCAGACAGGCAGACTGGTGAAATGGGCAGACACAGGCAGACTGGTGAAATGGGCAGACACAGGCAGACTGGTGAAATGGGCAGACACAGGCAGACTGGTGAAATCGGCAGACACAGGCAGACTGGTGAAATGTGCAGACAAATGGCAGACTGGTGAAATGGGCAGACACATGGCAGACTGGTGAAATGGGCAGGCACATGGCAGACTGGTGAAATGGGCAGACACTTGGCAGACTGGTGAAATGGGCAGACACAGGCAGACTGGTGAAATGGGCAGACACAGGCAGACTAGTGAAATGGGCAGAGACATGGCAGACTGGTGAAATGGGCAGACACATGGCAGACTGGTGAAATGGGCAGACACAGGCAGACTGGTGAAATGGGCAGACACAGGCAGACTGGTGAAATGGTTAGACAGAGGCAGACTGGTGAAATGGGCAGACACAAGCAGACTGGTGAAATGGGCAGACACATGGCAGACGGGTGAAATGGGCAGACACAGCCAGACTGGTGAAATGAGCGGACACAGGCGGACTGGTGAAATGGGCAGACACATGGCAGACTGGTGAAATGGGCAGATACAGGCAGACTGGTGAAATGGGCAGACACAGGCAGACTGGTGAAATGGGCAGACACAGGCAGACTGGTGAAATGGGCAGACACAGGCAGACTGGTGAAATGGGCAGACACAGGCATACTGGTGAAATGGGCAGACACATGGCAGGCTGGTGAAGTGTGCAGACGCATGGCAGGCTGGTGATGTGTGCAGACACATGGCAGACTGGTGAAATGGGCAGACACATGGCAGATTTGTGAAATGGGCAGACACATGGCAGACTGGTGAAATGGGCAGACACATGGCAGACTGATGAAATGGGCAGACACATGGCAGACTGGTGAAATGGGCAGACACATGGCAGACTGGTGAAATGGGCAGAGACAGGCAGACTGGTGAAATGGGCAGACACAGGCAGACTGGTGAAATGGGCAGACACAGGCAGACTGGTGAAATGGGCAGGCACATGGCAGACTGGTGAAATGGGCAGGCACATGGCAGACTCGTGAAATCTGCAGACATGGCAGACTGGTGAAATGGGCAGACACAGGCAGACTGGTGAAATGGGCAGACACAGGCAGACTAGTGAAATGGGCAGAGAAATGGCAGACTGGTGAAATGGGCAGACACATGACAGAATGGTGAAATGGGCAGACACATGGCAGACTGGTGAAATGGGCAGACAGAGGCAGACTGGTGAAATGGGCAGACACATGGCAGACTGGTGAACTGGGCAGACACATGGCAGACTGGTGAAATGGGCAGACACAGGCAGACTGGTGAAATGGGCAGACACAGGCAGACTGGTGAAATGGGCAGACAGGCAGACTGGTGAAATGGGCAGACACAGGCAGACTGGTGAAATGGGTAGACACAGGCAGACTGGTGAAATGGGCAGACACATGCAGACTGGTGAAATGGGCAGACACATGGCAGACTGGTGAAATGGGCAGACACAGGCAGACTGGTGAAGTGGGCAGACATGGGCAGACACGGGCAGACTGGTGAAATGGGCAGACACAGGCAAACTGGTGAAATGAGTGGACACAGGCGGACTGGTGAAATGGGCAGAAACATGGCAGACTGGTGAAATGGGCAGACACATGGCAGACTGGTGAAATGGGCAGACACATGGCAGACTGGTGAAATGGGCAGGCACATGGCAGACTGGTGAAATGGGCAGGCACATGGCAGACTTGTGAAATGGGCAGACACAGGCAGACTGGTGAAATGGGCAGACACATGGCAGACTGGTGAAATGGGCAGACACATGGCAGTCTGGTGAAATGGGCAGACACATGGCAGACTGGTGAAATGGGCAGACACATGGCAGACTGGTGAAATGGGCAGACACATGGCAGACTTGTGAAATGGGCAGACACAGGCAGACTGGTGAAATGGGCAGACACAGGCAGACTGGTGAAATGGGCAGACACATGGCAGACTGGTGAAATGGGCAGACACATGGCAGACTGCTGAAATGGGCAGACACATGGCACACTGGTGAAATGGGCAGACACATGGCAGACTGGTGAAATGGGCAGACACATGGCAGACTGGTGAAATGGGCAGACACATGGCAGACTGGTGAAATGGGCAGACACATGGCAGACTGGTGAAATGGGCAGGCACATGGCAGACTGGTGAAATGGGCAGACACATGGCAGACTGGTGAAATGGGCAGACACATGGCAGACTGGTGAAATGGGCAGACACAGGCAGACTGGTGAAATGGGCAGACACATGGCAGACTTGTGAAATGGGCAGACACATGGCAGACTGGTGAAATGGGCAGGCACGTGGCAGACTGGTGAAATGGGCAGACCCATGGGGGATGCAATTTAATGTGGAGAGGTGTCAAGTGATGCACTTTGGGAGGAACAACATGGAGAGGCAGTTAATCTAAAGGGTCTATTTTGAGGGGGTGCAGGAGCACAGGGATCTGGGGGGGCACATTCACAAATCTTTGAAGGTGGCAGGGCAAGTTGATAATGCGGTTATGAAAGTGTATGGGGTACTTGGTTTTTAAAATAAGGGTATAGAGTATAGAGTACAAGAACAAGGAGGTTATGGTGAACCTTTATAAATCACTGGTTAGTCCCCGGCTGGAGTGTTGTGTCCAATTCTGGGCACCACACTTTAGGAAGGATGTCAAGGCCTTGGAGAGGGTGCAGAGGAGATTTACTAGAATGGTACCAGGGTTGAGAAGAGACTGGAGAAGCTGAGGTTGTTCCCTGTAGAGCAGAGAAGGGTAAGGGGAGATTTAATAGAGGTGTTCAAAATCGTGAGGGGTTTTGATGGAGTAAATAAGGAGAAACTGTTTCCAGTGGCAGGAGGGTCGGTAACCAGAGGAATATAGATTTAAAATCATTGGTGAAGAACCAGAGCGGAGATGAGGAGAATGTTTTTACAGCGAGTTGTTGTGATCTGGAATGCGCTGCCTGAAAGGGCGGTGGAAGCAATTTGAATAGTAACTTTCAAAAGGCAGCCCCAACTTCTCCAGTTTCTCGGCATCGTGGTATCTGGGACTTCAGTGAACGGCGGGACCAACAGTCCGTCTCCTCGACCATTAGATTAACTCCTTCAGATTTAAGTATTGAGAAAGAAATAGAGGAACGACGGAGAAGGAAATCGAGTGAATTGGAGTCAAATCATTTTCAGAAAACGAAATAAGGAGATTGAATTTATAGAGTGAGAAAAAAAAGACAGAAAGGGAAAGTATGATGGAAATGTAAAAATTTTAAATTAAAAAATCTCCAACAACAGCTGAATGAGATTGAACAGTTTTGATTGTTCCAGTTCTGGGCCAGATGAGTTGAGTGGCATTGCAGGAACATAAATCTTCTCATTAAAAGGGTCCTTATGCTGTTAAGTTCCAGCCTAACTTTCTGTCGAGTTTAATTAATTCACAAATCCAGGAATTTCTCAAAACTCACACGGAGGTTGAGGACCAGATCCCGTTTCTGCGAGGCTAACCGCGGAGCGGCGTAAATCATCTGGCAACTTGTGACGATTCGCAACACACAGCGTAACTCTGCCTCACCACAATTTGCCGGGTTATTTACACTTTAATAATGGCGAGCCCCATTAAACTCACGATTATTTTGGCAGGAAATTCCGGCCCCTTATTCCAGCCTCCTGTCAGAATCTCACGTTGTTTGTGACTTTTTTTTCCCAGGGTCCGCGCGGTGCTCGAGGTCCAAGAGGTCCCACCGGGAAACCAGGACCAAAGGTATTTAACATCTCGCACCATCGAGACACCTGATTAATAGCCCCGATTATCACACCTTTCATCGACTGGATTGATGTTGAAGTTTACAACTCCAATTATATAGGGCCCTGGTGAGACCACACCTGGAGAATTGTGTACAATTTTGGTCTCCTTACCTAAGGAAGGATATACTTGCCATAGAGGGAGTGCAACGAAGGTTCACGAGATTGATTCCTGGGATGGCGAGACTGTCGTATGAGAAGAGATTGAGTAAACTAGGCCTGTATTCTCTTGAATTCAGATGAATGAGAGGGGATCTCATTGAAGCATACAAAATTACTACAGGGCTTGTTAGGGTGAATGCTGGGAGAATGTTTCCCTTAGCTGGGGCGTCTAGAACCAGGGGCCACAGCCTCAGGATAAAGGGTAGGCCATTCAGGACTGAGATGAGAAGAAATTTCTTCACACAGAGGGTGGTGAATCTTTGGAATTCTCTACCCCAGAGGGTGGTGGAGGCTCAGTCATTGGGTATATTCAAAACAGAAGTCGATAGGTTTCTGACTAGTAAGGGCATCAAGGGATATGGCGATAGGGCCGGTGAATGGAGTTGAGGCAGAAGATCAGCCATGATCTCATTGAATGGCGGAGCAGGCTCGAAGGGCCGAATGGCCTACTCCTGCTCCTATTTCTTATGTTCTTATATTCTTATGTTCCCTCTTTGTTTTCAGGGCACCTCTGGCAATGATGGGCCCCCCGGAACTCCCGGCGAAAGGGTAAGGAATTGTGTCTCCGCACACTGAGGTAACGTCAGTACGTGAGTCAAACCGAGGTCACGCGACAATGGTGCGAATATTCGGGGTCGGTTCCCACTGGCTAGTCCTTCTTGATGGGATGATGAGCCAGAGAATCGGTGCTGGAGGAACATTCGCCCATTTGGGCAGGACTACTTGTCCATTTTGGTTCCAGTTATTATCTTCACTCACTTTCATAATCTTCCAGAGGGTCAGTAGGAACTCACTCACCATTGGCTGCTCACCTTTCACCTTCCTCCGCCCAGCCAATGTCAAGTCAGCTTAGATCTGTTTGACGTCTTTCGCCCCGAGATTGCATCAACAACCTGCCTCTGGCCAGTTAGCAACAAAAAACAAGCTGCATTTATATAGCGCCTTTCGTAAACCGTCCCAAGGCGCTTCACAGGAGCGTAAATCAGACAAAACTCGAGACTGAGCCACACAAGGAGATATTAGGACAGGTGACTGAAAACTTGGTCAAAGAGGGAGCTTTTAAAGAGCATCTTAAAGGCGGAGAGAGAGGTAGAGAGGTTTAGGGAGGGTAGTCCAGAGCTTAGGGCCCAGGCAGCTGAAGGCACGGCCGCCAATGGTGGGGCGATTAAAATCAGGGATGGACAAGAGGCAAGAATTGGAGGAGCGCAGAAATCTCGGAGGGTTGTAGGGATCACAGGCAAGGCCAGCTTTTATTGCCCATCCCTAATTGCCCTCGAGAAGGGGATGGTGAGCCGCCTTCTCGAACCACTGCAGTCCGTGTAGATTATTGCTTGTCATAGCAATTTTTGATATAACTGAGGGTCTCGCTCGGCCACTTCAGAGTCAACCACATTGGTGTGGGACTGGAGTCACCTATAGGCCAGACCGGGTAAGAACGGCAGATTTCCTCCCCTAAAGGACATTAGTGAACCAGATAGGTTTTTACGACAATCCGGTCGTTTCATGGTCACCATTACTGATCTTAGCTTTTTATTCCAGATTTATTTAATTATCTGAATTTAAATTCCCCAGCTGCTGTGGTGGGATTTGAACTCCCGTCCCTGGATCATTAGTCCAGGCCTCTGGATTATTGCCCTGTAACATAACCACTACGCTACTGTTCTCCGTAAATATGAAACAGACTGTCAATTCGCTGTCACCCTGAACACATTTATACCCCCGTGATATTTCTCTATCTGGAGGTAGGTGTAGAAAAGATGTGGGCGAGATCAGATCTAGGGGCCATAAATATAAGACAGTCATTAATAAATCCAATAGGGAATTCAGGAGAAACTTCTTTACCCACAGAGTGGGTAGAATGTGGAACTCGCTACCACAGGGAGTGGTTGAGGCGAATAACACAGATTCATTTAAGGGGAAGCTGGATAAACACATGAGGGAGAAAGGAATAGAAGGATATGGTGATGGGGTGAGATGAAGAGGGGTTGGGAGGAGGCTGGTGTGGACCATAAACACCGACATGGACCAGTTCATCTGAATGGCCTGTTTCTGTGCTGTAGACTTTATGTAAAAAGATCAGCCTCCTGATTTACCGAGCTCTGCTCTCCCTTTGTACCTCACCATACCATGAAGTCATCAAAAGCTCAATGCAACAGACTCAAGTCTTCATTCCCCCTCCGCGACTGTTGCCTCAGAATGGCGGGCCACGGACACCATTATAGAGTGTCCCGGGTAATGGAGAAGAGACTCGGGCGGGGGTGTGGGGGTTAATCAATATCGCCATCGCGCTTTCACCCGAGATGGATTTAGACGGGGTAAGTAGCACGGAGTCCAGCTCTACGGAGTACTGCTTCTACAGAATACTAAACCTGGGATTTCAGTGAGTGAGGGAATTCGGTGAGTTGGGGGTAAGAGGTGATGTTTGATACATAAAATATATAAACAACTCGGGTTAAATTAGGTCTGTGGGCTAAGTTACAGTGAAGACCTAAAGCATGTAACTACATTTAATAAATTAAACAAGGTTATTACCTAGTTTAAAAACTATTAATAGACAGTTGAGTATTTCAAAACTTGAAAACCTAATTAGTTAAATAAAATACAATAGCGATGGCAGGGCAGGTGATGTGTTGCAGCTGCAGCATATGGGAGCTGGTGGACCCCAGTGTGATCTACAGCGACCACATCAGCAGGAAGTGTCTGCAGCTCGAGGAACTTCAGCTCAGAGTTCTGGAGCTGGAGTCTGAGCTTCAGACACTGCGATACATCAGGGAGGGAGAAAGTCTCCTGGACACTTTGTTCCAGGAGGCAGTCACACCCCTTAGGTTAAATACTTCAGATTTGGTCCGTGGTCAGGGACAGGAGGGTGCGACTACGAGTGAGGCAGGTATGGGGATCCAGGAGGTAGCATTGGAGGAGCCTCAGCCCTTGCACTTGTCCAACAGGTACAAGGTTCTTGCAGCCTGTGTGGGCGAGAGCAGGGACTGCAGGGAGGATGAGCAAACTGACCACAGCACCGTGGTACAGGAAACCATTCAAGTTGGGGGAGTAAAAAGGAATGTAGTAGTAGTAGGGGACAGTATAGTTAACGGGATAGATACTGTTCTCTGCAGCCGAGAGCGTGAGTCCCGAAGGCTGTGTTGCCTGCCCGGTGCCAGGGTAAAGGACATCTCCTCCGGCCTGGAGAAGAACTTGGAATGGGAGGGGAAGATCCAGTTGTCGTGGTCCACGTAGATACCAATGACATAAGTAAGACTCAGAAAGAGGTTCTGCTGAGGGAGTATGAGCAGCTAGGGGCTAAATTCAAAAGCAGAATCACAAAGGTGATAATCTCTGGATTACTACCTGAGCCATGAGCAAATTGGCATAGGGTCAATAAGATCAGAGAGTTGAATGCGTGGCTCAAGGATTGGTGTGGGAGAAATGGGTTTCGATTCTTGGGGCACTGGCACCAGTACTGGGGAAAGAGGGAGCTGTTCCGTGGGACAGGCTTCACTTGAACCAGGCTGGGACCAGGGTCCTGGTGAATTGAATAACTAGGGCTGTAGATAGGGCTTTAAACTAAATAGTGGAGGGAGGGGTTCAGGTGAGGGGAAATTTAGAAACTTAAAGAGAAAGGACAAGGCAATAGTGCAGGGTAGCGATAGGGGTTGTGAGAACCAGAGTATGACAGGAAGAGACAGAGCGTACAAACATAAGAGTGCACCAGCAAATAGAGTCAGAGTAGAGAAAAATGGTAAAAAGACAAAATTAAATGCTCTTTACCTGAATGTACGTAGCATTTGTAACAAGATAGATGAGTTGACGGCACAAATAGAAATAAATGGGTATGATCTGATAGCCATTACAGAGATGAGGCTGCAAGGTGACCAAGGCTGGGAACTGAATATTCAGGGGTATTTGACATTTTGGAAGGATAGGCAGAAAGGAAAAGGAGGTGGGGTAGCTCTGTTAATAAAGGATGAGATCAGTGCAGTAGTGAGAAATGATCTTGGCTCATAAGATCAAGATGTAGAATCAGTTTGGGTGGAGATAAGAAATAATAAGGGAAAGATGTCACTGGTGGAAGTAGTCTATAGGCCCCAAACAGTAGCTACACTGTGGAGTATAAATCAAGAAATAATGTGGGCTTGTAAGAAAGATACTGCAATAATCATGGGTGATTTTAATCTTCATACAGATTAGACAAATCAAATTGGCAAAGGTAGCCTTGAGGACGAGTTCATAGAGTGTATTCAGGACAGTTTCTTAGAACAATACATTGTGGAACCAACCAGGGAACAGGAAACCTTAGATCTGGTAATGTGTAATGAGATCGGATTAATTAATGATCTCATAGTAAAGGATCCTCTAGGGAAGATTGATCATAACATGATAGAATTTCACATTCAGTTTGAGGGTGAGAAACTTGGGTCTGAAACTAGTGTCTTAAACTTAAATAAAGGCAATTATAAGGGTATGAAGACAGAGTTGGCTAAAGTGGACTGGGAAAATAGATTAAAGGATAAGGTGGTAGATAAGCAGTGGCAGACATTTAAGGAGATATTTCATAACTCTCAGCAAAGGTATATTCCAGTGAGAAAGAAAGACTCTAAGAGAAGGATGAACCATCCGTGGCTAACTAAGGAAGTAAAGGATGGTATCAAATTGAATGAAAAGGCTTACAATATTGCGAAGATTAGCGGTAGGCCAGAGGATTGGGAAATTTTTAGAAACCAGCAAAGGACGACTAAAAATATGAATAGAAAGCAGCCCGACACTCGAGAGGCGCGCCAGGCTGAGCGATCGCAGCTGGCACCCCAAATAAAAAAGGGGAAGGGGGCAGGTGCTGGCAGGCGGCCCAAAAAAAATGGCCACCTGACACCTGCCCTTTAAATTGTGTCACCGTAGCTGCAAAAACGTCCCTTGACCCTGTCGGACATATCGTCCGGCGATAGGTCAGGGGGTGCAACTGAAGATTGCGGCCGGAGCGTGAGCGGGGCGCTACCGGCTACCGCCGCCACTGACAGTCCACTGAATTTCACGGGAGGCGTTAGCGGCGCCGCACCCGGGCGCGAGGGGCTTTGTGCCTCGTTAGCGCTGCCCCGAGTGGCGTTAACGGGAGGCGCAAAGCAACCCAATTTTTACCCCAAAGAGTCTGCAAAGGGATATAGATAGGTTACGTGAGAGGGCAAAAATCTGGCAGCTGGAGTTTATCACAGAATCACAGAAACCCCACAGTGCAGATAGAGGCCATTTCGGCCCATCGAGCCTGCACCGACACATATCCCACCCTATCCCCGTAACCCCACGTATTTAATCCCCCTAACACTAAGGGTCAATTTATCATAGCCAATCATCCTAACCCGCACATCTTTGGACTGTGGGAGGAAACCGGAGCACCCGGAGAAAACCCACGCAAACACGGGGAGAATGTGCAAACTCCACACAGACAGTCACCCGAGGCCGGATTCGAACCCGGGTCCCTGGCGCTGTGAGGCAACAGTGCTAACCACTATGCCACCGTGCTCGCCCAGTTATTGTGGGAAAATGCGAGGTTATCCACTTTGGTAGATAAAATAAAGCAAATTATTATTTAAATGGGGAGAGATTACAAAATGCTGAGGTACAGAGGGATCTGGGGGTCCTTGTACATGAATCACAAAAAGTTTGCATGCAGGTACAGCAAGTAATTAGGAAGTCAAATGGAATGTTGGCCATTATTGCAAAGGGAATGGATTATAAAAGTAGGGAAGTCCTGTTATAACTGTACAGGGCGTTGGTGAGACCGCACCTGGAGTACTGCGTACAGTTTTGGTCTCCCGATTTAAGGAGGGATATATTTGCATAGGAGGCAGTTCAGGGAAGGTTCACGAGGTTGATTCCTGGGGTGAAGTGGTTGACTTATGAGGAAAGGTTGAGCAGGTTGGGCCTATACTCATTGGAGTTTAGAAGAATGAGAGGGGATCTTATGCAGGGAGGATGTTTCCACTCGTGGGAGTATCTAGAACTAGGGTTTCAGAATACGCGGTCGCCCATTTAAAACAGATGAGGAGGAATTTCTTCTCTCAGAGGGTGGTGAATCTTTGGAATTCTTTACCCCCGAGAGCTGCGGAGGCGGAGTCATTGAATATATTCAAGGCTGAGATCGACAGATTTTTGAACTTCAGGGGAGTCAAGGGTTGTGGGGAACAGACAGAAAAGTGTTGAGGCCAAGATCAGATCAGCCATGATCTTATTGAATGGCGGAGCAGGCTCGAGGGACCGAATGGCCGACTCCTGCTCCCACGTCTTATGTTCTGATGTTCTCGGCGAGTGTTCTTGATGTCTAATCTTTGTTCTGTTTGTATTTCAGGGTCCTCAAGGACCCCAGGGCCCAACAGGATTCTCCGGACCGAAAGGCCCTCCTGTAAGTAATCTCTGCCCTTCCCGCTGCTGTCAACCAATGGGTGTGAATAGGGCCGGCTTTCAAACTGGCGGAAACCCGCTCAGTGGATCCCCCCACAGGCTCACAAACCCCGATGTGGTCATTGGCACCTGAGACGCATATGCAGAGCAAGATCCCGCTGGCCTTGGACGGGCATCCTCGCTGCGTGTGCTCAGGAGAGACGATTAAGAGATTCATGGTTGGCTCCAAGGTTACCCGGGGCAATTTTAACCGCCCGGTTTCCACCAGAACTTCTTTGTTAAATTTGATGAATACTGTAACTTAACCCCTCCCATCTCCCCTCCCCTTTCCCCTCTAGCCTCCCCCTCCTCCTCTCCCCTCCCCCTTCCCCCTCCCCCTCCTATACCCTCCCCTCTAGCCTCCCCCTCCTCCTCTCCACTCCTCTCCCCTCCCCTCCTCTCCACTCCCCTCCCCTCCGCTCCTCTCCCCTCCCCTCCACTACCCTCCTCTCCTTTCCCCTTCTCTCCTCCCCTCCTTTCCTCCTCTCCTCTCCCCTCCTCTCCCTCCCCTCCCCTCTCCACCGCTCCTCCTCTCCTTTCCCCTTCTCTCCCCTCCCAGTTTTGATCGAGTAAATAAGGAGGAACTGTTTCCAGTGGCAGGAGGGTCGGTAACTAGAGGACACAGATTGAAAGTAATTGGCAAAAGAACCAGAGGGGAGAGGAGGAAAAGCAGATTCTTGCAAAAGGGAATTGGAGAAATACTTGAAGGGGAGATATTTGCAGGGCTGTGGGGAAAGAGCAGGGAGTGGGACTAATTGGAGAGCTCTTTCAAAGAGCCGGCACAGGCACGATGGGCCGAATGGCCTCCTCCTGTGTTGTGAGATTCTGTGATTCTATGAAAGGGATTGGAAGACCATTTAAACACTTGCTGTTAAGAATCTCTCGATGTTAATAACATTCACGGCTCTGGTCTGTCCCTGAGCTTAGTGTGTTACTGAATTAACCATTTGTTTTCCAGGGCCCAGCTGGTAAAGATGGATTGCCTGGACATCCTGGCCAGAGAGGCGAGACTGTAAGTATAACTCCTGTTAGAGGTGCAAGGAGGCTAACGGAATGTTGGCCTTTATCTCGGGGTCGGATTAGAAAGGGGTGGATGTGATGTTACAGTTTATATAAAGCTCTGGTCAGACCCCATCTGGACACTGTGTTCAGTTCAGGGCATCGCACTTGAAAAAAATTAATGGGCACTTGGAGAGGTTTAAGCTAATTAAGGAGAGCCAGCACGGATTTGTAAAATTCAGATCGTGTTTGACTAATCTAATTGAATTTTTTGATGAAGTAACAGGGAGGATTGATGAAGGGAATGCAATGGATGTTGTCTACATGGATTTTCGGAAGGCGTTTGACAAAGTACCACATAGAAGGCTGGTAAACAAAATTGAGGCTCATGGAATAGGTGGGTCAGTGGCAGCTTAGATAAGGAATTGGCTTAAGGACAGAAAACAGCGAGTTGTGGTAAATGGCTGTTTTTCAGACTGGAGGATGGTAGACAGTGGTGTTCCCCAAGGTCAGTGCTGGGGCCACTGCTTTTCTTGATATATATAAATGACCTGGATATTGGAATACAGAGTAGAATTTCTAAATTTGCCGATGACATCATACTTGGGTGTGTGGCAAACAGTGAGGATGATACCAATCGACTGCAACAGGACATAGAAAGGCTAGCAGAATGGGCAGACAAGTGGCAGATGGAATTTAAACAGAAAAGTATGAGGTGATGCATTTTGGCAGAAGGAACAGGGAGAGGCAATATACACTTAATGGCACAGTTTTAAAGAGTGTGCAGGGACAGAGGGACCTGGGAGTTAATGTGCATAGGTCCCTGAAGGTGGCAGGACATATTGAGAGAGTGGTTAGCGAAGCATATGGGATCTTCGGCTTCATAAATAGAGGTATTGAGTACAAAAGTAGAGAAGTTATGCTGAACCTTTATAAAGCGCTGGCTAGGCCACAACTGGAGTATTGCATCCAGTTCTGGTCACCACACTTTAGGAAGGATGTGAAGGCCCTTGAGAGGGTGCAGAGGAGATTTACCAGAATGGTTCCGGGGATGGGGGATCTTAGCTACAAGGACAGGTTGGAGAAGCTGGATTTGTTTTCATTAGAGCAAAGGAGGTTGCGGGGTGATTTGATAGAGATGTACAAGATTATGACGGGTTTGGATCAGCTGGATGGGGAAAGGCTGTTCCCACTAGTTGATGGTACAAGGACTAGGGGACACAGACTTAAGGTTTTGGGCAAGAGATACGGGGGGGGATGTGAGGAAGAACTTTTTTATGCAGCGAGTGGTGATGACCTGGAATTCGCTGCCGACGGAAGTGGTGGAAGCGGAGACACTCAGGCCTAGAAATTCAGTTGCTTGCGCCACCAGTTTGCGCCCAAAGAGGCCACTCAGAGGCTTTAGTGCCACTGGCCACAACCACCGCGATATTTAGCGGGGCGCTAATGGCGGCGTTAGCCTGTAGCACTGCGCCGCAACCGATGACGTCATTGGTGTGCGCAGCGCCCCGCTACCGCCCCGAACGCCATATTAGGTCGCGCCCGCCTCTTCCGCGCCGGCCGCAAATAGCGACCGGTACACAGGGACCAACCTGTGGCGGTAGTGGAGCGAGTTAAGGTGGAGGTGCGGCCGGCCGCTTTTTCGGCGGCCGCCTGCCCGCACCTCCGTCCTCGGCCTCCTACAACCCCCCCCCGCCCGCGGCATTGCCGGCTGTTTCCCGAGAGCCCGGCACTTCTCCTTGGTGCCAGGCTCATTTGCCGGCACTCGCGAGCGGGGATCGCGCTGTTGCAGGCACCTCCCCCTTAACAGTGGGAGGAAGGCCTGCAGTACCGCAGCGTGCCGTGCCGCAGTGTGTGGCGCTGCGGCCCTTAGCGCGCCGATATTCAGTTTCAGCGCCCCAAGCGGGGCGCGGGAAGCCTCGTTTAGCAGCCGGCTTCCATTTGGGGCGCAGAAACTGAATATCCCGATGGCGCAAGTGGCTCCGCGCGCAGCGGTAATTCCGGCGCCCAGGCGAGCTGGGCACCCCAAACTGAATTTTTTGCCCTCAATGTTTTCAAGGGGAGACTGGATCGGCAGTTGAGGGAAATAAACTTGCAGGGCTACGGGGATAGAGCGGGGGAATGGGACTGACTGGATTGCTCTACAGAGAGCCGGCACCGACTCGATGGGCCGAATGGCCTCCTTCTGTGCCGTTATGACTCTATGACCTCAGGAAGGATATATTGACCTTGGCGGGGGAGCAGCACAGATTCAACAGATTGACACCGGGGATAAAAGGGTTAAATTATGTGGACAGCTTGCACAGACTGGGCTGGTATTGCCTGGAGTTTAGAAGTTTGAGGGGTGATCTGGGTCCTGCTCAGTGAGCTGCTGGTGAACAGGTAATGCCGATGGAGTCAATGCTAAAGGAAGACCTTGTGAAACTTCGAGTTGGTTTCACAAATGCGGCTCTGGAGCAGGTACATGGAGGCATGGTCAGAGCAATGGGCCGTGTAAACCCATCCTGAAGGTTAATGCAAAAAATTCATCAATGGAAGTATAAAGAATAAGACAATCCAATCCCTGAGCGAGAAAAGGTCAGGGCGCTCAGCTCTGACTGACAACAGATTCATTAGTTCACTGAATGTGAAACCTTTTCAACATCAGGCCTGTTTACCAGTGTGTGAAATGTCAGGTGTGGGAAAGACTTGCATTTCTAAAGCGCCTTTCATAACCTCATAGAGTCATAGAGTTTTACAGCACAGAAAGAGGCCCTTCGGCCCATCGTGTCTGCGCCATCCATCAATCCCTGTCCAGTCTAATCCCATTTTCCAGCATTTGGTCCATAGCCTTGTATGCAATGGCATTTCAAGTGCTCATCCAAATGCTTCTTGAATGTTGTGAGGGTTCCTGCCTCTACCACCCTTTCAGGCAGTGAGTTCCAGATTCCAACCACCCTCTGGGTGAAAAAGTTCCTCCTCAAATCCCCTCTAAATCTCCTGCCCCTTACCCTGAATCTATGCCCCCTTGTTATTGACCCCCCTACTAAGGGGAAAAGTTCCTCTTTATCCACCCTATCGATGCCCCTCATCATTTTGTACACCTCAATCAGGTCCCCCCTCAGCCTTCTTTGCTCCAAGGAAAACAACCCCAGCCTGTTTAGCCTTTCTTCATAGCTGAGGCGCTCCATCCCAGGTAACATCCTGGTGAATCTTCTCTGCACGCACTCCAAAGCAATCACATCCTTTCTATAGTGAGGCGACCAGAACTGCACACAGTACTCCAGCTGTGGCCTCACCAGCGTTTTGTACAGCTCCATCATAACCTCCCTGCTCTTATATTCTATGCCTCTGCTAATGAAGGCAAGTATCCCATATGCCTTTTTAACCACCTTATCTACCTGTTCCGCTGCCTTCAGGGATCTATGTACATGTACTCCAAGATCCCTCTGACCTTCTGTACTTCCTAGGGTCCTACCACTCATTGTGTATTCCCTTGCCTTATTTGTCCGTCCAAAATGCATCACCTCACACTTTTCAGGGTTAAATTCCATTTGCCACTTTTCCGCCCATCTGACCAACCCGTTTATATCGTCCTGTAGCCTGAGGCTTTCCTCCTCGCAATTTACCACCCCACCAATTTTCGTGTCATCTGCGAACTTACTGATCATACCTTTTACACTCTCATCCAAATCATTTATGTGGATCACAAACAGCAAGGGACCCAGCACCGATCCCTGAGGTACCCCACTGGACACAGGCTTCTAGTCACAAAAGCAACCTTCGACCATCACCCTCTGCCTCCTGCCATTCAGCCAGTTGAGGATCCAACGCGCCAAGGCACCCTGGATCCCATGGGCTCTTACCTTCTTGACCAGTCTCCTATGTGGGACTTTGTCAAAAGCTTTACTGAAGTCCATGTAAACCACATCCACAGCAATTCCCTCATCCACACACCTAGTCACCCCCTCGAAAAATTCAATCAGATTGGTCAGACATGATTTACCCTTGACAAAGCCATGCTGACTATCCCCGATTAATCCTTGCCTCTCCAAGTGGTGACTAATTTTGTCCCTCAGAATTTTTTCCAATAATTTCCCTACCACAGATGTTAGGCTCACTGGCCTGTAATTCCCTGGTTTATCCCTGCTACCCTTCTTGAATAATGGTACTACGTTAGCTGTTCTCCAGTCCTCTGGTACATCCCCTGTGGCCAGAGAGGTTCTGAAAATTTGTGTCAGAGCCCCTGCAATCTCCTCCTTTGCCTCACACAACAGCCTGGGATACATCTCGTCCAGGCCTGGGGATTTATCCACTTTTTGGCCTGCTAAAACCGCTAGTACCTCCTCCCTCTCGATGCTAATATGTTCAAGTATGTCACAGTCCCCTTGCCCGATTTCTATGTCTACGTCGTCTTTCTCCATAGTGAACACAGATGCAAAAAATTCATTTAAAACCCCGCCTACATCATCTGGCTCTACACACAGATTGCCACTTTGGTCCCTAATGGGCCCAACCCTTTCCCTGGTTATCCTCTTGCCCTTAATATACTCATAAAACATCTTAGGATTTTCCTTTATTTTGCTCGCCAGTGTTATTTCATGGCCCCTCCTTGCCCTCCTAATTTCTCTTTTAAGTATGCCCCTGCACTTTTTATACTCCTCTAGGGCTTCCTCCGTCTTTAGTCTTTTGTAATTGCCAAAAGCCCCCCTTTTTTTCCTAATGCATTTTTGTATATCCCTTGTCATCCAAGGTTCCCTTTGCTTGTTGGTCCCACCCTTGACCTTTACAGGAACATGTTGGCGTTGTACTCTCTCTATTTCCCTTCTGAAAGTCTCCCACTGTTTTGATGTGGATTTTCCTATAAGTAGCTGCTCCCAGTCCACTTTGGCCAGATCCTGCCTTATCATATTAAAATCGGCCTTCCCCCAATTTAGAACCCTTATTTCCGGGCCGTCTTTGTCTTTTTCCATGACCACCTTAAATCTCACCGAATTATGGTCACTGTCGCCAAAATGCTCTCCTACTGACACTTCCACCACTTGCCCGGCTACATTCCCCAGAATTAGGTCCAGTACCGCCCCCTCTCTTGTAGGACTTTCTACATGTTGGCTCAAAAAGCTCTCCTGGATGCACTTTAAGAATTCTGCACCATCTAAGCCTTTCACACTCTGACTATCCCAATTAATATTGGGGAAGTTGAAATCCCCCACTATTATTACCCTATTATTTTCACACTTCTCTGAGATTTGCCTACATATCTGTTCCTCTATCTCCCCCTGACTGTTTGGGGGCCTATAGTACACTCCCAGCAAAGTGCTTGCCCCCTTTTTGTTTTTAAGTTCTACCCATATGGCCTCATTAGAGGAACCCGCTAATATATCGTCCCTCCTTACAGCAGTAATTGACTCCTTAATTAATATTGCAACACCCCCTCCCCTTTTACACCCCCCTCTGTCTCGCCTGAAGATTCTATACCCCGGAATATTGAGCTGCCAGTCCTGACCCTCCCTCAACCATATCTCCGTGATAGCAACAATATCGTACTTCCATGTGTTCAACAACAAGTTCAGTTCATCCACCTTATTTGCAAGACTCCTTGCATTAAAATAAATGCCTTCCAGCCCTGCCATATTCCCTTTTGCCTTCACATATTTGCTCTGCCTTCCCAGCTGACTTGTTTTTTCCTCCGTATTTGGCTGTAAATCACCCCCTACTATAGCTCCACTCTGTATCCCATCCCCTTGCCAAGTTAGTTTAAACCCCCCCCAACAGCGCTAGCAAACCTCCCCGCAAGGATATTGGTCCCCCTCTGGTTCAGGTGTAAACCGTCCGACTTGTACAAATCCCACCTTTCCCAGAAGCAGACCCAGTGATCCAGGAAACTAAAGCCCTCCCCCCTGCACCATCCCTTTAGCCACGCATTCATCTGTTCTATCTTCCTATTCCTATACTCACTAGCACGTGGCACCGGGAGTAATCCAGAGATTACAACCTTTGAGGTCCTGCTCTTTAATCTTCCACCTAGCTCCTTAAATTCTTGCTGCAGGACCTCATCCCTCTTTTTACCTATGTCGTTGGTACCAATGTGGACCACGACCTCTGGCTGTTCACCCTCCCCCTCCAGAATGCCCTGCAGCCGCTCAGTGACATCCTTGACCCTGGCACCAGGGAGGCAACAAACCATCCTGGATTCATGTCTACGGCCACAGAAACGCCTATCTGTTCCCCTTACTATAGAATCCCCTACCACTATTGCTCTCCCACTCTTTTTCCTCCCTTCCTGGGCAGCAGGAGCACCCCCAGTGCCAGGAAGTTGGCTGCTGCTGCCTTCCCCTGGTGAGTCATCCCCCTCAACAGTATCCAAAGCGGTATACCTGTTTGAGAGGTGATATACCTATCAATTCCTCCAATAAAAGGCGAAGAGTTACGAAGGTGACTAAAGGTTTTTATTGACTAAATAACAGCCCACTCTCGTGGGTGATCCGATCCAAGCAGGAGGAATACCAGCCAGTCGCTCACCTTTATACCTGGCCTGGTGGGTGGAGCCAAGGCGGAGTCGGCAGTGGTCATCCCAGGTATAGCAGTGTGGCAAGAGGCGACCTCGTACCGTGATACAATAGTGGTCAGTGATACAGTTATCACGAACAGTGGTGAACAGTGCTAACTACTAACAGTGATACGATAGTGAACGTGGTTTACCACATTCACCCCTTGTTTAGAATTAAGTCCGGCGGGGTGAAGTGTACTACCAATTCTGGTAGGTCAGTCTGTCCGGAGGCTTCGTAAGCCTCTCCGATCGCCGCAGCGGTGGTGTTGCCTTATCCGGTGCTGGTGCCTTATCCGGTGTTGATGCTGGTGTTTGCGTGGTCGGCGAGGGCTCGTGGGGTTCCGGCATGCCGTCTACCTGGACTGAGGTTGGGGGGGGTGGTGGCGGTGTTTCCGGATCGGCTGAGGGTGCGAGGTCTCGTAGGGAGACAGTGTCCTCCCGCCCGTCTGGGTACGCCACGTAGGCGTACTGGGGGTTGGCGTGCAGGAGGTTCACCCTCTCGACCAGGGGGTCCGTTTTATGGGTCCTCACGTGTTTCCGCAGCCAGACCGGCCCCGGGGCGGTCAGCCAGGTTGGTAGAGTGGTTCCCGTAGTCGACTTCCTGGGGAAAACGAACATTCGTTCATGGGGGGTGGTGTTAGTGGCCGTGCAAAGTAATGACCGGATGGAGTGCAGCGCTGTCGGGAGGACTTCTTGCCAGCGGGAGGTTGGGAGGCCCTTAGACTTTAAGGCTAAGAGGACGGCCTTCCATACCGTCGCGTTCTCTCTTTCCACCTGACCGTTACCTCTGGGGTTGTAGCTGGTGGTCCTGCTTGCTGCAATACCTCTCTCTAGGAGGAATTGCCGGAGTTCCTCGCTCATGAAGGAGGAGCCCCGGTCGCTGTGTATATAGTTCGGGAACCCGAACAAGGCGAAGAGGGCATTCAGGCACTTAATGACCGTGCTACTGGTCATGTCGGGGCAGGGGAAGGCAAAGGGGAAACGGGAGTACTCATCAATAAAATTGATATACCTATCAATTCCTCCAATAAAAGGCGAAGAGTTACGAAGGTGACTAAAGGTTTTTATTGACTAAATAACAGCCCACTCTCGTGGGTGATCCGATCCAAGCAGGAGGAATACCAGCCAGTCGCTCACCTTTATACCTGGCCTGGTGGGTGGAGCCAAGGCGGAGTCGGCAGTGGTCATCCCAGGTATAGCAGTGTGGCAAGAGGCGACCTCGTACCGTGATACAATAGTGGTCAGTGATACAGTTATCACGAACAGTGGTGAACAGTGCTAACTACTAACAGTGATACGATAGTGAACGTGGTTTACCACAAGAGGGGAATGGTCACAGGGGTCTCCTGCACTACCTGCCTGCTTCTATTGCTCCGCCTGGTGGTCACCCATTTCCTTTCTTCCTGTGCAGCCCTACCCTGCGGTGTGACCAACTCACTAAACGTGTTATCCACGACCCTCTCAGCATCGTGAATGCTCAACAACCCATCCACCCGCAGCTCCAGCGCCTCAATGCGGTCTGCTAGTAGCTGCAGATGGATGCATTTCCGGCACACGTGGTCATCAGGGGCACCGGCAGTGTCCCTGAATTCCCACATAGAGCAAGAGGAGCATATCACGGGGCTGGGCTCTCCTGGCATGACCTTCCCTTTAATTAATTTAAATTAATTTACTATCGCCAATTAAAGATATCACTAAGGCGCTTGTATAGTCTACCAATAGTCCCTGCTATACCAGAAAAGACCCTAGTAACTATAAACTACAGAGTTCAAGTTTAAAAAAGAGAAATACTCACCAACCAATCACTTACCTGCTCCCTGGTGACGTCACACTCTGATTACTTTTTACCTCTCTCCTCTGCTGTTGATTTGGTATGCCTCACCTCGCCTCGCTGCTCCCTCTGGTCGGGCCTCGTTGGTGGAGCCGGTTTTTAAGCCGGGCTCTGCCTCACCTCGCCTCGCTGCTCACTCTGGTCGGGCCTCGTTGGTGGAGCCGGCTTTTAAGCCGGGCTCCGCCTCACCTCGCCTCGCTGCTCCCTCTGGTCGGGCCTCGTTGGTGGAGCCGGCTTTTAAGCCGGGCTCCGCCTCACCTCGCCTCGCTGCTCCCTCTGGTCGGGCCTCGTTGGTGGAGCCGGTTTTTAAGCCGGACTCCGCCTCACCTCGCCTCGCTGCTCCCTCTGGTCGGGCCTCGTTGGTGGAGCCGGTTTTTAAGCCGGGCTCTGCCTCACCTCGCCTCGCTGCTCACTCTGGTCGGGCCTCGTTGGTGGAGCCGGCTTTTAAGCCGGGCTCCGCCTCACCTCGCCTCGCTGCTCCCTCTGGTCGGGCCTCGTTGGTGGAGCCGGCTTTTAAGCCGGGCTCCGCCTCACCTCGCCTCGCTGCTCCCTCTGGTCGGGCCTCGTTGGTGGAGCCGGTTTTTAAGCCGGACTCCGCCTCACCTCGCCTCGCTGCTCCCTCTGGTCGGGCCTCGTTGGTGGAGCCGGTTTTTAAGCCGGGCTCCGCCTCACCTCGCCTCGCTGCTCCCTCTGGTCGGGCCTCGTTGGTGGAGCCAGTTTTTAAGCCGGGCTCCGCCTCACCTCGCCTCGCTGCTCCCTCTGGTCGGGCCTCGTTGGTGGAGCCGGTTTTTAAGCCGGGCTCCGCCTCACCTCGCCTCGCTGCTCCCTCTGCTCGGGCCTCGTTGGTGGAGCCGGTTTTTATACCGGGCTCCGCCTCACCTCGCCTCGCTGCTCCCTCTGGTCGGGCCTCGTTGGTGGAGCCGGTTTTTATACCGGGCTCCGCCTCACCTCGCCTCGCTGCTCCCTCTGGTCGGGCCTCGTTGGTGGAGCCGGTTTTTAAGCCGGGCTCCGCCTCACCTCGCCTCGCTGCTCCCTCTGGTCGGGCCTCGTTGGTGGAGCCGGTTTTTAAGCCGGGCTCCGCCTCACCTCGCCTCGCTGCTCCCTCTGGTCGGGCCTCGTTGGTGGAGCCGGTTTTTAAGCCGGGCTCCGCCTCACCTCGCCTCGCTGCTCCCTCTGGTCGGGCCTCGTTGGTGGAGCCGGTTTTTAAGCTGGGCTCCGCCTCACCTCGCCTCGCTGCTCCCTCTGGTCGGGCCTCGTTGGTGGAGCCGGTTTTTAAGCTGGGCTCCGCCTCACCTCGCCTCGCTGCTCCCTCAGGACGTCCCAAAGCGCTTCACAGGCAATGAAGTACTTTTTGAAGTGTAGTCACTGTTGTAATTTAGGAAACGGGGCAGCCAATTTTGCACAGCAAGATCCCATAAACAACAATGTGATAATGACCAGATTATCTGTTTCAATGATGTTGATTGAGGTATTGGCCGAGGATAGCGGAGAGAAATCCCCACTGCTCTCCTTCCAATAGTGGCCGTGGGATCTTTTCTTCCACCTAAAAGGGCAGACGGGGCCTCGGTTTAACATCTCATCTGAAAGTCGGCTCATCCGACAGTGCAGCACCTCAGTACTGCCCTTCCGACAGTGCAGCACCTCAGTACTGCCCCTTTGACAGGGCAGCACTCCCTCACTGCTGCCCCTCTGACACTGCAGTGCTCCCTCAATACTGCCCCTCCGACAGTGCAGCGCTCCCTCAGTACTGCCACTCCGACAGTGCAGCGCTCCCTCAGTACTGCCCCTCTGACAGTGCAGCGCTCCCTCAGTACTGCCCCTCTGACACTGCAGTGCTCCCTCAGTACTGCCCCTCCGACAGTGCAGCGCTCCCTCAGTACTGCCACTCCGACAGTGCAGCGCTCCCTCAGTACTGCCCCTCTGACAGTGCAGCGCTCCCTCAGTACTGCCCCTCCGACAGTGCAGCGCTCCCTCAGTACTGCCCCTCCGACAATGCAGCGCTCCCTCAGTACTGCCCCCTGACAGTGCAGCGCTCCCTCAGTACTGCCCCTCCGACAGTGCAGCGCTCACTCAGTACTGCCCCTCTGACAGTGCAGCGCTCCCTCAGTACTGACACTCCGACAGTGCAGCGTGCCCTCAGTACTGCCCCTCCGACAGTGCAGCACTCCCTCAGTACTGCCCCTCTGACAGTGCAGCACTCCCTCAGTACTTCCACTCCGACAGTGCAGCGCTCTCTCAGTACTGCCCCTCCGCCAGTTCAGAGCTCCCTCAGTACTGCCCCTCCAACAGTGCAGCACTCCCTCAGTACTGCCCCTCCGACAGTGCAGCGCTCCCTCAGTACTGCCCCTCCGACAGTGCAGCACTCCCTCAGTACTTCCCCTCCGACAGTGCAGCGCTCCCTCAGTACTGCCCCTCCGACCGTGCGGCGCTCCCTCAGTACTGCCCCTCCGACCGTGCGGCGCTCCCTCAGTACTGCCCCTCCGACAGTGCAGCGCTCCCTCAGTACTGCCCCTCTGACAGTGCAGCGCTCCCTCAGTACTGACACTCCGACAGTGCAGCGTGCCCTCAGTACTGCCCCTCTGACAGTGCAGCGCTCCCTCAGTACTGCCCCTCCGACAGTGCGGCACTCCCTCAGTACTGCCCCTCTGACAGTGCAGCGCTCCCTCAGTACTGCCCCTCCGACAGTGCAGCGCTCCCTCAGTACTGCCCCTCTGACAGTGCAGCGCTCCCTCAGTACTGCCCCTCCGACAATGCAGCGCTCCCTCAGTACTGCCCCTCTGACAGTGCAGCGCTCCCTCAGTACTGCCCCTCCGACAGTGCAGCGCTCCCTCAGTACTGCCCCTCTGACAGTGCAGCGCTCCCTCAGTACTGCCCCTCTGACAGTGCAGCGCTCCCTCAGTACTGACACTCCGACAGTGCAGCGTGCCCTCAGTACTGCCCCTCTGACAGTGCAGCGTTCCCTCAGTACTGCCCCTCCGATAGTGTGGCACTCCCTCAGTACTGCCCCTCTGACAGTGCAGCGCTCCATCAGTACTGCCCCTCTGACAGTGCAGCACTCCTTCAGTACTGCCCCTCTGACAGGAGAGCACTCCCTCACTGCTGCCCCTCTGACAGTGCAGCGTTCCCTCAGTACTGCCCCTCTGACAGTGCAGTACTCCTCAGACCGCCCCTCTGAAAGTGCAGCGCTCCCTCAGTACTGCCCCTCCGACAGTGCAGCACTCCTTCAGTACTGCTCCTCCGACAGTGCAGCGCTCCCTCAGTACTGCCCCTCCGACAGTGCAGCACTCCCTCAGTACTGCCCCCCGACAGCGCAGCGTGCCCTCAGTACTGCCCCTCCGACAGGGCCGCGCTCCCTGAGTACTGCCCCTCCAACAGTGCAGTACACCTCATTAACGCCCCTCTGATAGTGCAGCGCTCCCGCAGTACTGCCCCTCTGACAGTGCAGCGCTACTTCAGTACTGCCCCTCTGACAGTGCAGCGCTCCTTCAGTACCGCCCCTCTGATAATGCAGCGCTCCCTCAGTACTGCCCCTCCGACAGTGCAGCACTCCCTCAGTACTGCCCCTCCGCCAGTTCAGCGCTCCCTCAGTACTGCCCCTCCGACAGTGCAGCACTCCCTCAGTACTGCCCCTCTGACAATGCAGCGCTCCCTCAGTACTGCCCCTCCGACAGTGCAGCACTCCCTCAGTACTTCCCCTCCGACAGTGCAGCGCTCCCTCAGTACTGCCCCTCCGACCGTGCGGCACTCCCTCAGTACTGCCCCTCCGACCGTGCAGCGCTCCCTCAGTACTGCCCCTCCGACAGTGCAGCGCTCCCTCAGTACTGCCCCTCCGACCGTGCGGCACTCCCTCAGTACTGCCCCTCCGACCGTGCGGCGCTCCCTCAGTACTGCCCCTCTGACAGTGCAGCACTCCCTCAGTACTGCCCCTCCGCCAGTTCAGCGCTCCCTCAGTACAGCCCCTCTGACAGTGCAGTGCTCCCTCAATGTGTGATAGAATTGGGGAATGTAATGGGAGCTTAATGAGTGCGAAGATTCACAGGTAACTGATGCACAATTGAGGCGTCGATCCAAATCGTCTGTTTATCACCAAGTGATTCCATCACTCGCTCCTCAGCTGAGCGTGACAGCTTGAAGATCGGATAAATGATTCACTTTGTTCAAGCTTAATACAGTTCAGTGCCTGCAGTGTTCCTGTGAAGCAATTCCCTCTCTTCCTGTTAACTGAAACGGCAGCACCTGGAATAACTAAATCCCTTACAGTCAGGCAAAAGTGGGCTCGTGACAATGAGGCAGTCCGACTGGTGCAATGTATCAAGTTCGGACTCGGAGAATCAGCAGCTCATTCTCCTTTTTTTAACTTCTGCCTTTATTTTCCAGCAATAATTTTTGACCTGTGTCAGCCGTGGCTCAGTGGGCAGCACTCTGGTCTCTGTGTCAAGGTCGTGGGTTCAAGTCCCACTCCAGAGATTCGAGCCCATAATCCAGGCTGACACTCCCAGTGCAGTACTGAGGGAGCGCTGCACTGTCGGAGGGGCAGTACTGAGGGAGCGCTGCACTGTCAGAGGGGCAGTACTGAGGGAGCGCTGCACTGTCGGAGGGGCAGTACTGAGGGAGCGCTGCACTGTCGGAGGGGCTGTACTGAGGGAGCACTGCACTGTCGGAGGGGCAGTACTGAGGGAGCGCTGCACTGTCGGAGGGGCAGTACTGAGGGAGCGCTGCACTGTCAGAGGGGCAGTACTGAGGGAGCGCTGCACTGTCGGAGGGGCAGTACTGAGGGAGCGCTGCACTGTCGGAGGGGCAGTACTGAGGGAGCACTGCACTGTCGGAGGGGCAGTACTGAGGGAGCACTGTACTGTCGGAGGGGCTGTACTGAGGGAGCACTGCACTGTCGGAGGGGCAGTACTGAGGGAGCGCTGCACTGTCGGAGGGGCAGTACTGAGGGAGCGCTGCACTGTCGGAGGGGCAGTACTGAGGGAGCGCCGCACTGTCGGAGGGGCAGTACTGAGGGAGCGCTGCACTGTCGGAGGGCAGTACTGAGGGAGCACTGCACTGTCGGAGGGGCAGTACTGAGGGAGCGCCGCACTGTCGGAGGGGCAGTACTGAGGGAGCACTGCACTGTCGGAGGGGCAGTACTGAGGGAGCGCTGCACTGTTGGAGGGGCAGTACTGAGGGAGTTGGGTACCGCAGGGATCAGTTCTTGGGCCCCAGCTATTCACAGTATATATCAATGATGATTTGGATGAGGGAACCAAATGTAATATTTCCAAGTTTGCTGACGACATGAAACTAGGTGGGATTGTGAGTTGTGAGGAGGATGCAAAGAGGCTTCAAGGTGATTTAGACAAGTTGAGTGAAAAGGATAGACCAAGTAATTACAGGCCAGTCAGCCTAACCTCGGTGGTGGGAAAATTATTGGAAAGAATTCTGAAGGACAGGATAAATCTTCATTTAGAAAGACACGGATTAATCAAGAATAATCAGCACGGATTTGTTAAGGGAAGGTCGTGTCTGACAAAATGATTGATTTTTTTGAGGAGGTAACAAGAAGGGTAGATGAGGGTAGTGCGTTTGATGTAGGATATATGGACTTTAGCAAGGCTTTTGATAAGGTTCCACATGGCAGACTGGTCATAAAGTTAAAAGCCCATGGGATCCAGGGCAAAGTGCCAAGTTGGATTCAAAACTGGCTCGGAGACGGGAAGCAGAGGGTAATGGTTGATGGGTGTTTTTGTGACTGGAAGGTTGTTTCCAGTGGGGTTCTGCAGGGCTCAGTACTAGGTCCCTTGCTTTTTGTGGTATATATCAATGATCTAGACTTGAATATAGGGGGTATGATTAAGAAGTTTGCAGATGATACTAAAATCGGCTGTGTGGTTGATACTGAAGAAGGGAGCTGTAGACTGCAGGAAGATATCAATAAATTGGTCAGGTGGGCAGAACAGTGTCAAATGGAATTCAGTCCAGAGAAGTGTGAGGTAATGCATTTGGGGAGGGCTAACAAGGAAAGGGAATACACATTAAATGGTAGGACACTGAGTAGTGTAGAGGAACAAAGGGACCTTGGAGTGCATGTCCACAGATCCCTGAAGGTAGCAGGCCAGGTAGATAAGGTGGTTAAGAAGGCATACGGAATGCTTGCCTTTATTAGCCGTGGCATAGAATACAAGAGCAGGGGGGTTATGCTTCAACTGTATAAAACACTAGTTAGGCTTCAGCTAGAGTACTGCGTGCAGTTCTGGTCACCACATTACAGGAAAGATGTGATTGCACTAGAGAGGGTACAGAGGAGATTTACAAGGATGTTGCTGGGAGTAGAGAATCTTAGCTATGAGGAAAGACTGGATAGGCTGGGTCTGTTTTCCTTGGAACAGAGGAGGCTGAGGGGAGACCTTATTGAGGTGTATAACATTATGAGGGGCATAGATAAAGTGGATAGAAAGGACCTATTTCCCTTCGCAGAGGGGTCAAAAACCAGGGGGCACAGATTTAAAGTAATTGGTGGAAGGTTTAGAGGGGATTTGAGGGGAAATTTCTTCACCCAGAGGGTTGTGGGGGTCTGGAACTCACTGCCTGAAAGGGTGGTAGAGGCAGGAACCCGAACCACATTTAAAAAGTACTTGGATGTGCACTTGGGATGTTCTAACCTGCAGGGCTACGGACCAAGAGCTGGGAAGTGGGATTAGGCTGGACAGCCCTTTGTTGGCCGGCGCGGACAGGATGTAACTTTCTATGATTCTATGGTATGTTGGTCTTCATTGCAAGAGGATTTGAGTACAGGAGCAAGGATGTCTTGCTACAGTTATACAGGGCCTTGGTGAGACCACACCTGGAGAACTGTGTGCAGTTTGGTCTCCTTACCTAAGAAAGGATATACTTGCCATAGAGGGAGTACAGCGAAGGTTCACCAGACTGATTCCTGGGATGGCAGGACTGTCGTATGAACATAATAACATAAGAAATAGGAGCAGGAGTAGGCCAATCGGCCCCTCGAGCCTGCTCCGCCATTCAATAAGATCATGGCTGATCTGATCCTAACCGCCAATCCACTATCACAGAACCATCTCCTGAATCTAACAGAATTAGACACACGAAATAGGAGCAGGATCAGGCTACACGGCCCCTGGGCCCGCTCCGCTACCCACAGGGCCATGACCGATCCAAACCTAGACTCATGTCCAAATTCCTGCCCGCTCCCCGTAACCCTTAATTCCCTTTACTTCTAGGAAACTGTCTATTTCTGTTTTAAATTTATGTAATGATGTAGCTTCTACAGCTTTTTGGGGCAGCATATTCCATGGACCTACCACCCTCTGAGTGAAGTAGTTCCTCCTCATCTCAGTTTTGAAAGGGCAGCCCCTTATTCTAAGACTATGCCCCCTAGTTCTAGTTTCACCCATCATCGGGAACATCCTCCCCGCATCCACCCAATCCAACCCCTTCACAATCTTATATGTTTCAATAAGATCGCCTCTCATTCTTCTGAACTCCAATGAGTAGAGTCCCAATCCACTCAACCTCTCCTCATATGTCCATCCCCTCATCCCCGGGATTAACCGAGTGAACCTTCTTTGTACTGACTCGAGAGCAAGTATGTCTTTTCTTAAGTATGGACACCAAAACTGTATGCAGTATTCCAGGTGCGGTCTCACCAATACCTTGTACAACTGAAGCAATACCTCCCTATTTTTATATTCTATCCCCCTAGCAATGAAAGCCAACATTCCATTGGCCTTCTTAATCACTTGCTGCACCTGCATACTAACCTTTTGAGTTTTGTGCACCAGGACCCCCAGATCCCTTTGTACTTCAGTACTTTCCAGTTTCTTGCCATTAAGATAATAATTTGCTCTACAATTTTTCCTGCCAAAGTGCATAACCTCACACTTTCCAGTATTGTATTCCATCTGCCAAATCTCTGCCCACTTACTTAGCCTGTCTATGTCCCCTTGGAGGTTTTTTATGTCCTCCTCACTCACTACTTTCCCTCCCATCTTAGTATCATCTGCAAACTTTGATATGTTACTCTCGGTCCCCTCCTCCAAATCGTTGATATAGATTGTAAAGAGTTGGGGACCCAGCACTGACCCCTGTGGAACACCACTAGTTACTGATTGCCAGTCTGAGAATGAACCATTTATCCCAACTCTCTGCCTTCTGTTAGATAGCCAATCCTCTATCCATGCCAGAATATTACCCCCAATCCCGTGATTTTTTATCTTAAGCAATAATCTTTTGTGTGGCACCTTGTCAAATGCCTTTTGGAAGTCTAAATACACTATGTCCACTGGTTCCCCTTTATCCACCCTATATGTTACTTCCTCAAAGAACTCCAGCAAATTTGTCAAACATAATAATAATTCAACTTTATTGTCATTGTACAATGCACAAGTACATGAACAACGAAATGTGATCTTGCAAGCTCCCATGAGTCCAGTACAAATAACATTAACATTAAATGTAAATAGCACCGTCCTGGGAGAAGCAAAGCCGCTGCGTCTGTGTGCGCCGCCATTCCTTTTCCACCATTCTTCAGCCCAACGCCCGGGCCTGCTCACCTGCCGCCCCTCCCGGGGCTCCTTCCGTGACCTTCTGCACCTGGTCTTCCCTGATGGCCACCCCTCCAGGTACTAACCAAGCCTGGCTCTGCTTAGTTTCCAAGCCTTGCCAGTGACCCTGTCCCTAGTCCCAGGAACAGGTCATTCTGACGTCCCCTTCATAAAACCATGCTGACTTTGTCCTATTAAATTATGATTATCCAAATGTCCTGTTACTGTCTCCTTAATAATGGACTCCAATATTTTACCTACCACAGATGTTAGGCTAACCGGTCTATAGTTTCCAGCCTTCTGTCTACTGCCCTTTTTAAATAAGGGCGTTACATTAGCAGTTTTCCAGTCTGCCAGGACCTTTGCTGAGTCCAGGGAGTTTTGGAAAATTATTACCAATGTATCCACAATCCCTACCGCCACTTCCCTCAAGACCCTAGGATGTAAGCCATCAGGTCCAGGTGATTTATCCGCCTTGAGTCCCATTATTTTACCGAGTATAGCCCCCTGTTTGTCCAGTGTTGGGATATTCTTAGTGTCTTCTACTGTAAAGACTGATATAAAATATTCATTCAGTGTTTTTGCCATCTCCATATTTCCCACCATTAATTTCCCGGTCTCATCCTCTAAGGGACCAACATTTCCTTTAGCCACCCTTTTTCTTTTTATATAACTATAAAAACTCTTACTATCTGTTTTTATATTTTTTGCTAATTTAGTTTCATAATCTATCTTCCCTTTCTTCATCAATCTTTTTTGAATTTTTTGCTATCTTTTAAAGTTTTCCCAATCCTCTATCCTCCCACTAGATTTGGGTACCTTATATGCCCTTGTTTTTAGTCGAATACTATCCTTAATTTCTTTACTTAGCCACGGATGGCTGTCTTTTCTTTTACACCCTTTTCTTCTCGGTGGAATATATATTTTTTGGAAGTTGTAAAATAACTCCTTAAATGTACACCACTGATCATGTATCGTCTTACCCTTTAATCTATTTTCCCAATCCACTCTACTCAATTCCGCTCTCATACCTTCATAGTCTCCTTTATTCAAGCTTAGCACGCTTGTTTGCGATCCAACCTTCTCACCCTCTAATTGAATATGGAATTCAACCATGTTATGGTCACTCATTCCAAGGGGATCCTTTACTAGGACATTTTTAATTAATCCTGTCTCGTTACACAGGACCAGATCTAAGGTTGCTTGCCCCCTGGTCGGTTCAGTTACATACTGCTCAAGAAACCCATCCCTAATACACTCAATGAACTCATCCTCAAGGCAGCCCTGCCCAATTTGATTTGTCCAATTAATATGATCGTTAAAATCCCCCATAATTATAGATGCTCCCTTATTACAAGCCTCAACTATTTCCTGATTGATACTCCGTCCAACAGAGTTGCAACTGTTCGGAGGCCTATAGACTACGCCCACTAGTGTTTTTTTCCCCTTATTATTCCTTACCTCCACCCAAACTGTTTCATTATCCTGATCTTTTGACCCAATATCATTTCTCTGTATTACAGTGATTCCTTCCTTTATTAACATAGCCACCCCACCTCCCCTTCCTTCCTGCCTGTCCTTCCTGATCGTTAAATAACCTGGTATGTTTAATTCCCAGGCATTGTCACCCTGCAGCCATGTTTCTGTAATGGCCACAAGATCATACCCATATGTAGTTATTTGTGCCATTAACTCGTCTATTTTGTTACGAATGCTACGTGCATTCAGATAGAGAACTTCCTGAGGAGAGATTGGGTCGACTAGGCCTGCATTCACTCGAGTTCAGAAGAATGAGAGGGGATCTCATTGAAGCATATAGGCCTAGAAATTCAGTGGGCCTTGCGCCCACTTAGCGCCTAAAGAGGTCTTTTGCGCCGGCGGGGTGGTAGCGCGGAAATTGAGTGCAGCGGTATTGGCGGCGGTAGCCGTTAGCGCTGCGCCGGGACCAATGACGTCATCGGTGTGCGCGGTGGCCCGTTACACCCCGAAACCGCGCCGATCCCCATATTGATTTGCGCCCGCCTCCTCCGAAGCGGGCGCAAACAGCGACCAGAAAACGGGGCCGTCCTGCTGCCATAGTGGGGCGCTTTAAAGCTGAAGGTGCGGCCGGCCACTTTTTCGGCGGCCGCCTGCCCGCACCTCCTTCCCCGGCCTCCTCCACCCCCCCCCCCGCGGCATTGCCGGCTGGTTTCCGTGGAGCCTGGCACTTCTCCGTTGTGCCGGGCTCTTTTGCTGGCACTCGTGATCGGGGCTCCGGCCGTTGCAGGCACCTCCCCGTTAGAGAAGGAGGAGGCCTGCAGCACCGCAGCCTGCCGCACCGCATCGGGTGGCGCTGCGGCAACTAGCGCGCCGATATTCAGTTGCAGCGCCCCAAACGGAGGCGGGCACACCCTGGTATAGCGCCCGCTTCCGAATTGGGGCGCAGAAGACGACTATACGGCGTGCGCTAATGCCTCCCCGCCCAGTGTTAACTTTTGGGCGCGAGCGAGCTGCCCGCGCCCAAGTGAATTTCTAGGCCATAAAATTCTGACAGGGCTAGACAGACTGGATGCAGGGAGGATGTTTCCCCTGGCTGGGGGGGTCTTGAACGAGGGGTCACAGTCTCAGGTTATGGGGTAGGACATTTAGGACTGAGATGAGGAGAAATGCCTTCACTCAGAGGGTGGTGAACCTGTGGAATTCTCTACCACAGAAGGCTGTGGAGGCCAAGTCACTGAATATATTTAAGAAGGAGATAGATAGATTTCTAGACACAAGGGGCATCAAGGGGTGTGGGGAGAGAGCGGGAATGTGGTATTGAGATAGAGGATCAACCATGATTGCATTGAATGGCGGAGCAGGCTTGAAGGGCCGAATGGCCCACTCCTGCTTCTTTTTTTTCTATGTTTCTACAGGAAGTAATGAGGGAACTACGCCAGCGGTTCTATCTCACTCACTATCTACTTGTTTACAGTGAAATAGAAAACACAGTCCTTAATCTCCTAAAGTGACGCGCTCGCTCCGTTAGTTGTGTAAACTTTCGAGCATTGATTTGAGTTTGTGCTGGGAATTGCAGTCCATTACTGCTCTAGTTGCTGAACGGACACACAATCGAAGATTGACAACAGTTTGAAGATTAATCACTTCCAATTTCTACATCAGAGAGAGTTGATGTGGGAATCCCAGATTGGGTGATGGAAAGGATTAATCAGTTCTATCTCTCTGTGTTCAGCCGACACGTAATTTGGAAATGTTGTAAACAATGAGCAGGATAGTAATAGACTTCAGAGGGACATAGACTGGTGAAATGGACAGACACTTGACAGATGAAATTTAATGCAGCCAGTTGTGAAGGAAGTATCTTTCCTGAGGTGTGGTCCCCAGAACTGAACGCAATAATCCACTTTGCAAGTTTGAATCTTCTTAGGCAGTCCCTCAGAACCGAGGATGACTTGCTTCCACATTAAAAATGAGTTCTCAGGTGACTGATGAGTCCAGTGCGGGACCTACAGTCTCTGTCACAGGTGGGGCAGACGGTGGTTGAAGGGGCGGGTGGGTGGGGTGCTTGGGTTAACGTGCGCTCCTTCCGCTGTTTGCGCTTGGCTTCCGCTTGCTCCCGGCGAAGAGACTCGAGGTGTTCGGCGCCTTCCCGGATGCTTCTCCTCCACTTTGTGCGGTCTTGGGCCAGGGATTCCCAGGTGTCGGTGGGGATGTTACACTTTTTCAAGGAGGCTTTGAGGGTGTCCTTGAAGCGTTTCCTCTGCCCACCTGGGGCTCTCTTGCCGTGCCGGAGCTCCGAGTAGAGCGCTTGTTTTGGGAGTCTCGTATCGGGCATGCGAACAATGTGGCCCGACCATCGGAGCTGATTGAGTGTGGTCAAAGCTTCGTTGCTGGGGATGTTGGCCTGAGCAAGAACGCTGACGTTGGTGCACCTATCCTGCCAATGGATTTGCAAGATCTTGTGCAAGTTTGAATAGTTGCACATTATCAAACGTAATTGTGTGATAATCTTATTAATCCTCTTAAATTGTTCTTCCCACCAGTGACAGACCTGTACCCACCAGTACTGTACCCCAGTGTTATACAGTGACAGACCTGTACCCACCAGTACTGTACCCCAGTGTTATACAGCGACAGACCTGTACCCACCAGTACTGTACCCCAGTGTTATACAGCGACAGACCTGTACCCACCAGTACTGTACCCCAGTGTTATACAGCGACAGACCTGTACCCACCAGTACTGTACCCCAGTGTTAAACAGTGACAGACCTGTACCCACCAGTACTGTACCCCAGTGTTAAACAGTGACAGACCTGTACCCACCAGTACTGTACCCCAGTGATATACAGTGACAGACCTGTACCCACCAGTACTGTACCCCAGTGTTATACAGCGACAGACCTGTACCCACCAGTACTCTACCCCAGTGTTATATAGTGACAGACCTGTACTCACCAGTACTGTACCCCAGTGTTATACAGTGACAGACCTGTACCCACCAGTACTGAACACCAGTGTTATACAGCGACAGACCTGTGCCCACCAGTACTGTACCCCAAGTGTTATACAGTGACAGACCTGTACCCACCAGTACTGTACCCCAGTGTTATACAGCGACAGACCTGTACCCACCAGTACTGTACCCCAGTGTTATATAGTGACAGACCTGTACCCACCAGTACTGTACCCCAAGTGTTATACAGCGACAGACCTGTACCCGCCAGTACTGTACCCCAGTGTTATACAGTGACAGACCTGTACCCACCAGTACTGTACCCCAGTGTTATACAGTGACAGACCTGTACCCACCAGGACTGTACCCCAGTGTTATACATTGGCAGACCTGTCCCCACCAGTACTGTACCCCAGTGTTATACAGTGACAGACCTGTACCCACCAGTACTTTACTCCAGTGTTATACAGTGACAGACCTGTACCCACCAGGACTGTACCCCAGTGTTTTACAGTGACAGACCTGTACCCACCAGTACTGTACTCCAGTGTTATACAGTGACAGACCTGTACCCACCAGTACTGTACCCCAGTGTTATACAGTGACAGACCTGTACCCACCAGTACTGTACCCCTGTGTTATACAGC
Organism: Somniosus microcephalus; assembly: GCF_052327205.1. NCBI lineage: Eukaryota > Metazoa > Chordata > Chondrichthyes > Squaliformes > Somniosidae > Somniosus > Somniosus microcephalus. The sequence goes on along the minus strand of NC_140989.1, from coordinate 371,692,801 downwards.
GACAGACCTGTACCCACCAGTACTGTACTCCAGTGTTATACAGTGACAGACCTGTACCCACCAGGACTGTACCCCAGTGTTATACAGTGACAGACCTGTACCCACCAGTACTTTACTCCAGTGTTATACAGTGACAGACCTGTACCCACCAGGACTGTACCCCAGTGTTATACAGTGACAGACCTGTACCCACCAGTACTGTACCCCAGTGTTATACAGCGACAGACCTGTACCCACCAGTACTGTACCCCAGTGTTATACAGCGACAGACCTGTCCCCACCAGTACTGTACCCCAGTATTATAAAATGACATTAGCATAACCCCTACACTACTGTTCCCCCATTCCATCTATTAATTATTCCTCTTCTCTCGCCCCCTCTGTGTTTGGTCTGAACTCTGACCTTTAGTAACGTGTGATTTCTCTTCCTCAGGGTTTCCAAGGCAAGACAGGCCCACCTGGTCCTGGAGGTGTAGTGGGTCCTCAGGTAAGAGCACGTCATTGAATGATTGCGGGAGTGGACAATGCTGACCATTCAACTCTCTGTGTTGGCAAACAATTGGAAACACAAACCACCTAAATGAGCAGGAGCGATGGAGAGTGAAGCCCGATTTCACTCTCGTCCATAATCTGGTTTGGTGGCAATCGGTTCACGGCTGTTAATTGCCGTGACGTAACGTCACGACCGTTTATAAACACATTGATCTGCAACTTCAGGTCCAGTCTCCCTTTACAAATCCCGAAACACTGGGCAGGGGTGAGTCGTGTCGGGGGCAATGGTCTCTCAATGATCCACCAGCTGTGATTAACCTGTGGGGGTTGTACAGTCCATCAAACCAGTAATGGAGCTTCCACTAACAGTCCCCAAGACTTCTCACCAGAATGCAACTGACAGATGTTCCTGCAGGTTGCCTCTGGAGCAGAGAAGATTGGGAGTTTGGGAGGTTGGGATTGCTGTTTTTAGCATTGTAAAGGGACTGGATAATGTCCACCGTGACCAGCGGTCTCACCCTGTCCAGAACAGCAGAACCAGAGGACACGGCGAGCGCTTGAAGGGCAAGTTCGAAACTCCTCTGTGGAAACAATATTTCAGTGAGCGAGTGGTCAATCTATGGAACAGGCTCCCGAGGGGACGGTGGAAGCAGTTAGTGTTGATCCATTCAAAGTGAATTCGATCGATTTCCCCCAGAAAATCACATTTTGTGCTCCAGTACCTGAGTAATTGGAGACATGAGGTGTGGTGAGTGTAGCGAGCTCGGGAGGAACAGGGGAGTTTGGACCTCTGTGATGTGCCTCAATAAATCCGAGACTCGATGTTAGCGAAACAAAACAAGGCTTTTATTGACTTAGAAGGTAACACACAGAGGAGAATGTATCTTCCATCCAGAGGTCTGCCGTACTGGATGTGATGCAGGCTGGGCCAGCTTACATAGGGGCCAGGTATGGGCGGAGCCCTACACACAGTACAATACAATGGTGAGGAAACGGAACTGAGGTAAGGGAAATGAAACTGAAACCAACCACAGTCACAGGCAGAGAATATCAATGAGTGATGAATGGAATATTTCATCACACTCTGGTTCCCAAATCTCTCCCCCACTGGGGTTTAGCTCACCTCATGTCTGGGTCTGTTAGACTCATTGATCGAGATCGGTCGCTGTGATTGGTCAATAACTCCATTATCATTGTATCATGTGACTACCAGGAATGTGGATATGGGTCTGTTTTCATCCAGCGATTCCCAAGTTCCTGTCCGGTTATCTCAGGGCACGTTTGCACGATGGTTGCGGCAAGGGGTGTGAAGTGGTGTCACGTTGCACCAACGCTCCACAGCCCAAATGTTAGTGCAGCGTGAAACTGGAGTGGAGTGGAGCGGAGCGCGGTGACTCCCCTGTTTGAATTCCACCGCCCTGGAGTTTCCCCGGGGATCGGCAGAACCTCGGGGAAATGGTTCAGTGTGGCAGCGACCCCATTCCTCCAGGAATTCCAGCAAAGTCTCGGCTGGAATTTCAGGGTCCAACATGTTTAGAGCTCGTGAAAGCTCCCTCAGTCTGAGAGGCACAAAGACAGAGTTACACAGCATTTACAGCACAGAGACACAAAGACAGAGTTACACAGCATTTACAGCACAGAGACACAAAGACAGAGTTACACAGCATTTACAGCACAGAGTCACACAAAGACAGAGTTACACAGCATTTACAGCACAGAGACACAAAGACAGAGTTACACAGCATTTACAGCACAGAGTCACACAAAGACAGAGTTACACAGCATTTACAGCACAGAGTCACACAAAGACAGTTACACAGCATTTACAGCACAGAGTCACACAAAGACAGAGTTACACAGCATTTACAGCACAAAGACAGAGTTACACAGCATTTACAGCACAGAGTCACACAAAGACAGAGTTACACAGCATTTACAGCACAAAGACAGAGTTACACAGCATTTACTGCACAGAGACACACAAAGACAGAGTTACACAGCATTTACAGCAGAGACACAAAGACAGAGTTACACAGCATTTACAGCACAGAGACACAAAGACAGAGTTACACAGCATTTACAGCACAGAGAGACAAAGACAGAGTTACACAGCATTTACAGCAGAGACACAAAGACAGAGTTACACAGCATTTACAGCACAGAGACACAAAGACAGAGTTACACAGCATTTACAGCACAGAGACACAAAGACAGAGTTACACAGCATTTACAGCAGAGACACAAAGACAGAGTTACACAGCATTTACAGCACAGAGACACAGACAGAGTTACACAGCATTTACAGCACAAAGACAGAGTTACACAGCATTTACTGCACAGAGACACACAAAGACAGAGTTACACAGCATTTACTGCACAGAGACACACAAAGACAGAGTTACACAGCATTTACAGCAGAGACACAAAGACAGAGTTACACAGCATTTACAGCACAGAGACACAAAGACAGAGTTACACAGCATTTACAGCACAGAGAGACAAAGACAGAGTTACACAGCATTTACAGCAGAGACACAAAGACAGAGTTACACAGCATTTACAGCACAGAGACACAAAGACAGAGTTACACAGCATTTACAGCACAGAGACACAAAGACAGAGTTACACAGCATTTACAGCAGAGACACAAAGACAGAGTTACACAGCATTTACAGCACAGAGACACAGACAGAGTTACACAGCATTTACAGCACAAAGACAGAGTTACACAGCATTTACTGCACAGAGACACACAAAGACAGAGTTACACAGCATTTACAGCAGAGACACAAAGACAGAGTTACACAGCATTTACAGCACAGAGACACAAAGACAGAGTTACACAGCATTTACAGCACAGAGAGACAAAGACAGAGTTACACAGCATTTACAGCAGAGACACAAAGACAGAGTTACACAGCATTTACAGCACAGAGACACAAAGACAGAGTTACACAGCATTTACAGCACAGAGACACAAAGACAGAGTTACACAGCATTTACAGCAGAGACACAAAGACAGAGTTACACAGCATTTACAGCACAGAGACACAAAGACAGAGTTACACAGCATTTACAGCACAGAGAGACAAAGACAGAGTTACACAGCATTTACAGCACAGAGACAAAGACAGTTACACAGCATTTACAGCACAGAGAGACAAAGACAGAGTTACACAGCATTTACAGCACAGAGAGACACAGAGACAGAGTTACACAGCATTTACAGCACAGAGACACAAAGACAAAGTTACACAGCATTTACAGCACAGAGAGACACAGAGACAGAGTTACACAGCATTTACAGCACAGAGACACAAAGACAAAGTTACACAGCATTTACAGCACAGAGACACACAAAGACAGAGTTACACAGCATTTACAGCACAGAAACACAAAGACAGAGTTACACAGCATTTACAGCACAGAGAGACAAAGACAGAGTTACACAGCATTTACAGCACAGAGACACAAAGACAGAGTTACACAGCATTTACAGCACAGAGAGACAAAGACAGAGTTACACAGCATTTACAGCACAGAGACACAAAGACAGTTACACAGCATTTACAGCACAGGGAGACACAAAGACAGAGTTATACAGCATTTACAGCACAGAGACACAAAGACAGAGTTACACAGCATTTACAGCACAGGGAGACACAAAGACAGAGTTATACAGCATTTACAGCACAGAGACACAAAGACAGAGTTACACAGCATTTACAGCACAGAGAGACACAAAGACAGAGTTACACAGCATTTACAGCACAGAGACACAAAGACAGAGTTACACTGCATTTACAGCACAGGGAGACACAGACAGAGTTACACAGGCCTATAAATTCGGTGACGCCCCGCCAGCACGTTTGCGCCGGAAATTTAGTGCCCACCGCCGAGCCAGTTGTGCCCGCCCCAAATTCACTTTCAGCGCCCCAAAGCGGAAGCGGGCGCTGGTACAGGGTGTGCCCGCCCCGCTTGGGGCGCTGAAAGTGAATTTCAGCACTGCCGGTCCCGCTGCGCCACCCGATGCGGAGCGGCAGGCTGCTGTACTGCAGGCCTCCCCCTTCTCTTAAGGGGGAGGTGCCTGCAACGGCCGGAGCCCCGTTGAAAGTGCCGGCAAAAGAGCCCGGCACAACGGCGAAGTGCCGGGCTCCACGGAAACCAGCCGGCAATGCCGCGGGGCGGGGGGGGGGGGTGGAGGAGGCCAGGGAAGGAGGTGCGGGCAGGCGACCGCCGAAAAAGTGGCCGGCCGCACCTCCGCTTTAAATAGCGCCTCTAAGGCTGCAGCACGGCCAGGTTTTCAAAACGTTGTTAGCGGCCGCCAGGGAAGAGGCGGCCGCTACTGAAGATGGGGATCGGCATGGTTTCGGGCGGTACCGGGGCGCTGCGCACACCGATGACGTCATCGGTGCCGGCGCAGCGCTACCGGCTTACGCCGATTTAAAGGCCCACCTAATTTCAGCGGCGACGCAACTTCCGGCGCAACCCACTCTTGCGCCCCTAAATGGGCGCAAACCCAAGGGAATTTCTAGGCCACAGCATTTACAGCACAGAGACACAAAGACAGAGTTACACAGCATTTACAGCACAGAGAGACACAAAGACAGAGTTACACAGCATTTACAGCACAGAGACACAAAGACAGAGTTACACAGCATTTACAGCACAGAGACACAAAGACAGAGTTACACAGCATTTACAGCACAGAGAGACACAAAGACAGAGTTACACAGCATTTACAGCGCAGAAACAGGCCATTCGGCCCAACACCGTGCCGGCGTTTATGCTCCACACCCACCTCCCTTCATCTCACCCAGCATCATAACCTTCTATTCCTTTCTCCCTCGTGTGTTTATCTAGTCTCCCCTTAAATGTATCTGTGCTTTTCGCCTCAACCACTCCCTGTGGGAGCGAGTTCCACATTCTCACCACTCTCTAGGTAAAGAAGTTTCTCCAGAATTCACTATTGGATTTATTAGTGACTGTCTTATATTTATGGCCCCTAGTTCTGGTCTCCCCCACAAGTGGAAACATCTTCTCTACGTCTACCCTATTGAACCCTTCATAATCTTAAAGACCTCGACCAGGTCACCCCACAGCATCTCTTTTCTAGAGAAAAGAGCCCCAGCCTGTTCAATTTTTCCCTCTCCTAACCTTTCAGTTTTGGAGTCATCCTTGTAAACACATCATGTATTGGAGCACTCAGCAATGAGTATCTCCATTTTAATCTACCGGAAGATTCTAGGGAGCAATATTAAAATAAGACTCCTGCTCTCAGGAGGTTTCTCAATGGATTGTAAACTCTGGGAATAAATTCTCCTTCTTGGAAAGTGCTTTTTAGTGAACAGATACCCCTCCATTATAAATAGATATTGGTTCAGCTAATACAAAATGAATGGTTTTAAATTCAAGTATCACCTTGCACAGTTTCTTGGACTGCGCTGAAAACAATCCCACGCAGTTGACGATATTGACTGACGATTAATGATCGATGACTCTTGATGGTTCCTGGTGCTGAGCGCTTGTCTAACAATTGTTGTTTCTGGGCTGGTTTTTAGGGCCCAACCGGAGAGACTGGTCCGTTGGGCGAGAGAGGACACCCGGGACCACCTGGACCCCCAGGGGAACAAGGACTGCCGGGATCAGCAGGAAAGGAAGGAGCAAAGGTGAGTCTCGCTGGACATCAGGTGCCGGAACAGCTAGTCTGACCGTCTGTTAGTGTCGGAGAGTCTGACCGTCTGTTAGTGTCAGAGTCTGACCGTCTGTTAGTGTCGGAGAGTCTGACCGTCTGTTAGTGTCGGAGTCTGACCGTCTGTTAGTGTCAGAGTCTGACCGTCTGTTAGTGTCAGAGTCTGACCGTCTGTTAGTGTCGGAGAGTCTGACCGTCTGTTAGTGTCAGAGTCTGACCGTCTGTTAGTGTCGGAGAGTCTGACCGTCTGTTAGTGTCAGAGTCTGACCGTCTGTTAGTGTCGGAGAGTCTGACCGTCTGTTAGTGTCGGAGTCTGACCGTCTGTTAGTGTCAGAGTCTGACCGTCTGTTAGTGTCGGAGAGTCTGACCGTCTGTTAGTGTCAGAGTCTGACCGTCTGTTAGTGTCGGAGAGTCTGACCGTCTGTTAGTGTCAGAGTCTGACCGTCTGTTAGTGTCGGAGAGTCTGACCGTCTGTTAGTGTCGGAGTCTGACCGTCTGTTAGTGTCAGAGTCTGACCGTCTGTTAGTGTCAGAGTCTGACCGTCTGTTAGTGTCGGAGAGTCTGACCGTCTGTTAGTGTCAGAGTCTGACCGTCTGTTAGTGTCGGAGAGTCTGACCGTCTGTTAGTGTCGGAGAGTCTGACCGTCTGTTAGTGTCGGAGTCTGACCGTCTGTTAGTGTCGGAGTCTGACCGTCTGTTAGTGTCAGAGTCTGACCGTCTGTTAGTGTCAGAGTCTGACCGTCTGTTAGTGTCAGAGTCTGACCGTCTGTTAGTGTCGGAGAGTCTGACCGTCTGTTAGTGTCGGAGAGTCTGACCGTCTGTTAGTGTCAGAGTCTGACCGTCTGTTAGTGTCGGAGAGTCTGACCGTCTGTTCGTGTCGGAGTCTGACCGTCTGTTAGTGTCGGAGTCTGACCGTCTGTTAGTGTCAGAGTCTGACCGTCTGTTAGTGTCAGAGTCTGACCGTCTGTTAGTGTCGGAGTCTGACCGTCTGTTAGTGTCGGAGTCTGACCGTCTGTTAGTGTCGGAGTCTGACCGTCTGTTACTGTCAGAGTCTGACCGTCTGTTACTGTCAGGATCCAGTGTTGTTTTAAACCAATAACCCGTCACTCAAATTATTTGTTCGTTCTTGTTACTTGATCTGTGCAAACTGTTTCTGACTCGGGGAAACTCAAATCAGATTCAGCTTTACCCCCAAGGCCCCAAACCACACCCTCCTCCCCCTCATCCCTGCAGCTCTGCACCCCAAGCCACCCAAACCCAAAACCCATCCCCAATCTCCATCCCCCAACCCCCATCCCTCTAACCCCAAACCCCCCATCCCCCAACCCTCTACCACTAACGCTCCAACCCCCCAAACCTATCCCTCAGCCCCATCATCAACCCCTTCATCCATTCACCCCCAACCCCCAAATCACCCAACCCCCCTCATCCTCTCAGCTGTCAAACCCCATCCCCCCCACCTCCCCCCCCGCCCCGTGCTATTGGCCTTCAGCTCAGCAAGTGGCAGATTTTGCTGATGGAAGGCTGCGATTGGGAGCCTAAAAACCTGGGCGTTCGAGGCCTTGGAGAGGGTGTGGAGAAGATTTACTAGAATGGTTCCAGGGATGAGGGACTTCAGTTATGTGGAGAGACTGGAGAAGCTGGGATTGTTCTCCTTAGAGCAGAGAAGGATAAGGAGAGATTTAATAGAGGTGTTTAAAATAATGAGGGGTTTGATAGAGTAAATAAGGAGAAACTGGTTCCAGTGGCAGGAGGGTCGGTAACCAGAGGACACAGAGTGAAGGGAATTGGCAAAAGAACCAGAGGGGAGATGAATGGTCAGGATTTGGAATGATAGGGCGGTGGATACAGATTCTATCATACCTTCGAAAGAGAATTGGATAAATACTTGAAGGAGAAAAATTTGCAGGGATATGGAGAATGAGCGGGGGAGTGGGACTGACTGGATTGCTCTTCGAACGAGCCGGCGCAGACTCGATGGGCCGAATGGCCTCGTGCTGTACAATTCTAGGATTCTTAAGTATTTCTCCAATTCCCTTTTGAAAGTTATTATTGAATCTGCTTCCACCGCCCTTTCAGGCAGCGCATTCCAGATCACAACAACTCGCTGTAAAAACATTCTCCTCATCTCCCCTCTGGTTCTTTTACCAATTCCCTTCACTCTGTGTCCTCTGGTTACCGACCCTCCTGCCACTGGAAACAGTTTCTCCTTATTTACTCGATCAAAAACTCCTCATGGTTTTGAGTGCCTCTATCAAATCTCCCCTTAACTTTCTCTGCTCTAAGGAGAACAATCAGAGTCTCGTCAGAATGGCTGAATTAACAGAACCGGGAGCTGCTGACACAACACAGTAATTAAGAAATTGTCAGGCTTCAGCACTCCGTGATGTGGAGCGCAGGGACTGGTTTGCTGTTATGTCGCAAGCAGCAGAAAACGACGACAAGACTGATGGATCACTGGAAACAGGAACAGCACATTGGTGGCGAAATCCAGTAGGTCAGCACCCATAGTGCGTCCTGGCGGGGGCGGTAACGGGGTGTTCAGGCAGTAGTGCCACGGCGGAGTGAACCCCACGCCACACGGCAGATTCACCGGTCTCGGTCTCTCTCGCCGGTCTCGGTGCCTTTCGCCGGTCTCGGTGCCTTTCGCCAGTCTCGGTGCCTTTCGCCGGTCTCGGTCCCTTTCGCCGGTCTCGGTGCCTTTCGCCAGTCTCGGTGCCTTTCGCCGGTCTACGTCCCTTTCGCCGGTCTCGGTCCCTTTCGCCGGTCTCGGTACCTTTCGCCGGTCTCGGTCCCTTTCGCCGGTCTCGGTCCCTTTCGCCGGTCTCGGTCCCTTTCGCCGGTCTCGGTACCTTTCGCCGGTCTCGGTACCTTTCGCCGGTCTCGGTGCCTTTCGCCGGTCTCGGTCCCTTTCGCCGGTCTAGGTCCCTTTCGCCGGTCTAGGTCCCTTTCGCCGGTCTCGGTACCTTTCGCCGATCTCGGTCCCTTTCGCCGGTCTCGATGCCTTTCGCTGGTCTCGGTCCCTGTCGCCGGTCTCAGTCTCTTTCGCCGGTGCCGGTCTCGGTGCCTTTCGCCGGTCTTGGTCCCTTTCGCCGGTCTCGGTCCCTGTCGCCGGTCTCAGTCTCTTTCGCCGGTGCCGGTCTCGGTGCCTTTCGCCGGTCTCGGTCCCTTTCGCCGTGCAGATCTTGATGTCAGCGAGTGTCTCCCCCAGGACCTATCCTTGGCCCCTCCTATTTCTCATCTACATGTTGCCCCTTGGTGACATCATCCGAAAACACAGCGTCAGTTCCCACATGTATGCTGACGACGCCCAGCTCTACCACAGAAGGCAGTAGAGGCCAATTCATTAAATATATTCATGAAGGAGTTGGATATATTTCTTAAGACTAAAGGGATCAAGGGGTATGGGGAGAAAGCAGGGACCGGGTACTGAATTTGGATGATCAGCCATGACCACATGGAATGGCGGAGCAGGCTTGAGGGGCCGAATGGCCTACTCCTGCTCCTATCTTCTATGTTTCTATGTTACTACCTCACTACCTCTTCTCTCGACCCCTCCACGGTGTCTAAATTGTCAGACTGCTTGTCCGACATCCAGTTCTGGATGAGCAGAGATTTTCTCCAATTAAATATTGGGAAAACCGAAGCCATTGTTTTTGGTCCCCACCACAAACTCCGTTCCCTCTCCCCAACATCTGTCTGAGGCTGAACCACACTGTTCGCAACTTTGGTGTCATATTTGACCCTGAAATGAACTTCCGACCACATATCGGCGGTATAACTAAGACCGCCTATTTCCACCTCCGTAACATCGCCCGTCTCCGCCCTGCCTCAGCTCATCCACTGCTGAAACCCTCATCCATGCCTTTGTTACTTCTAGACTTGACTATTCCAACGCACTCCTGGCCGGCCTCCCACATTCCACCCTACGTAAACTTGAGGTCATCCAAAACTCGCCTGCCCTGTGTCCTAACTCGCACCAAGTCCCGTTCACCCATCACTCCTGTGCTCGCTGACCTACACTGGCTCCCGGTTAAGCAACGCCTCGATTTCAAAATTCTCATCCTTGTTTTCAAATCCGTCCATGTCCTCGCCCCCTCCCTATCTCGGTAATCTCCTTCAGCCCTACAACCCCCCGAGATATCTGCGCTCCTCTAATTCTGCCCTCTTGAGAATCCCTGATTATAATCGTTCAGCCTTTGGTGGCCGTGCCTTCAGCTGCCTGGGCCCTAAGCTCTGGAATTCCCTCCCTAAACCTCTCCCCCTCTCTCTCCTCCTTTAAGACACACCTTAAAACCTTCCTCTTTGACCCTCATCTGCCCTAATTTCTGCTTAGTGTCAAATTTTTGTCTTATATTTCTCCTGTGAAGTGCCTTGGAAATTAAAGGCTCTTTATAAATACATGTTGTTGTTGTTGTTGTCGTCCCACCGTAGCAGCCCGGAAATTTAAATTCAGTTAATTAAATAAATCTGGAATAAAAAGCTAGTGTCAGTAATGGTCACCATGAAACTATTGTATTTTTGTAATAACCCATCTGGTTCACTAATGTCCTTTAGGGAAGGAAATCTGCCGTCCTTACCCAGTCTGGTCTATATGTGACTCCAGACCCACAGCAATGTGGTTGACTCTTAACCGCCCTCTGAAATGGCCTAGCAAGTCACTCAGTTATGAAAAACTATCCCACTGCCAGGACAGACCCACCAGGGGTGGTGGCACAGTGGTATACAGTCGGGAGGGAGTGGTCCTGGGAGTCCTCAACATTGACTCATGGCTTCAGGTCAAGCGTGGGCAAGGAAACCTCCTGCTGATTACCACCGACTGCCTTCCCTCAGCTGATAAGGGAACTAGATGTAATATCTCCAAGTTTGCAGATGACACAAAGCTGGGTGGACGTGTGTGCTGCGAGGAGGATACCAAGAAACTCCAGGATGATTTGGACAGGTTGGGTGATTGGGCAGAAGCGTGGCAGATGCAATATAACGTGGATAAATGCAAGGTTATCCACTGGTGTCAAAAACAGAAAGGCAGACTATTATCTGAATGGCAATAGATTGGGAGAAGGGGAAGTGCAACGAGACCTGGGTGTCCTTGTGCACCAGTCGCTGAAGGTAAGCATGCAGGTGCAGCAGGCGGTGAAGAAGGCAAATGGTATGTTGGCCTTCATAGCAAAAGGGTTTGAGTACAGGAGCAAGGATGTCCTGCTGCAGTTATACAGGGCCTTGGTGAGACCACACCTTGAGTACTGTGTGCAGTTTTGGTCACCTTATCTGAGGAAGGATGTTCTTGCCATGGAAGGAGTTCAGCGAAGATTCATAAGGCTGATCCCTGGGATGGCAGGAATGACGTATGAGGAGAGATTGGGTCGATTGGGCTTATATTCGCTGGAGTTTAGAAGAATGAGAGGGGATCTCATCGAAACTTATAAAATTCTGACAGGTCTGGACAAACTAGATGCAGGTAGAATGTTCCCGATGGCGGGGGAGTCCAGAACCAGGGGTCATAGTCTAAGGATAAGGGGTAAGCCATTTAGGACAGAGATGAGGAAGAATTTCTTCACCCAGAGAGTGGTGAACCTGTGGAATTCTCTACCACAGAAGGCGGTTGAGGCCAAGTCTTTAAATATATTTGCTTTCCCTTTGCCTTCCCCTGTCCTAATATGCTTACCTCTACGGTAATTAAATGCCTCGATCAGGTCTTTTCCCTTTGCGGGACGGCCAATTTTATCCACACGGATCGGGGTCCCTCCTTTATGTCGAGTGAACTTAAAAGTTATCTCTCCCAACGGGGAATCGCCTCGAGTAAGACGACACCATATCACCCAATCGGCAATGGACAGGTTGAACGATACAATGCCATCATCTGGAATGCTGTCCGTCTGGCACTGAGATCATGCAACCTACCAGACCAGCAGTGGGAAACTGTGCTCCCCGACGTGTTACACTCTATCAGGTCTCTTCTCTCCACATCCACTAATGTCACACCTCATGAGCGATTCTTCAAGTTCCGGCATTGCTCTACACATGGGACATCTCTACCGTCATGGTTCGTGGCTCCAGGCCCTGTGCTACTCCGGAGGTTCGTCCGGTCGGCCAAGAACGACCCTCTCATTGACGAGGTGGAGTTAACGGAGGTAAACCCCACGTATGCGCACGTGCGGTACCCCGATGGCCGGGAGTCCACCGTCTCGCTCAGAGATCTGGCTCCCTGCCCAACCGGTCACACGGGCCCGAATGATGTAGGATCCCACGACAATGATGTCAACACTCCGCACCCCTATGAAGATGACGCCCTACCTGGGACATCGAGGGATCTGCCGGCAGTGCCACCGGATCAACTCAGGGAGCCGAACGCTCCCCGTAGGATGACCACCCGAAATCAGGACGCCGGACAGTCTCCGGCTACGACCCAGGATGAGGCCAGCTCTGCGCCTGTGGGGACCCTCACCCGGAGTCATGATATTCCCAGTCCTCCACAGGATGATCAAGACGACGCGGACTCTACCGACTTACCGGTACAGGCCAAGTGACCCAGGGACCAGGAAACGATCCGGGGAGACGTGCCTTCCGGTCACAAGCAGAAAGCTAAATGACGACGGCTATTTTTGGTCCACCTAGTCTGTTAAAGGAAGACTGGACTTCCAAACCTTTTAGTGAGGAAGAATGTCATAAATCGCAACTTCTACAAGAAGTAACTCAGGAAGTGCTACTGAACGGCCAGCTGAGGGCACCGCCCGAGGAGTATAAATACTAGGGCATGGGCCCAGCTTGGCCAGAGACAGTCTGGAAACAGGAAGCTAGTGACTACTAACTAGACCTCCATGTTTTGTTACAAGTCGATTAAAGCCTTGCTTTATGTACAACCAAGTGCGTAGTGAGTCTTTATTACGTCAAGGGGTGTGACTGCCTCCTGGAACACAGTGCCCAGGTAACTCTCCCCCTCCCTGATGTGTCGCAGTGTTTGAAGCTCGGACTCCAGCTCATCAACACGGAGCTGAAGTTCCTCAAGAAACCAACACTTACTGCAAATGTGGTCGCCGTGGACCTTAATGGTGTCCACCAGCTCCCACATGTTGCAGGAGTAACACATCACCTGCCCTGCCATCTCTAATGTATTTAATTAATTAAGTGTTTACGTTTTGAATGTTTAGTTTTTAATCCGGCTCTTAATTTAAACCAATGCCCAAGAAAAGAGAGAAATACTGACCAACCAATCACTTCCCTGCTTTCCTGTGACGTCACTCCTTGTTTTTGTTGTCAGGTCCGCTGCCTCTGCTCTCGGGCCTTCCTCTGCCACACTGTTTAGTTGCTCCGCCTCCGCTCTCGCTCAGGTCAGCTGCCTCTTCCTTTGCCTTTTCCCTGTGATGTCACCTTTTATTTTTCTCCAAATGCGGTTGGGGGGTTTCACAGAGCCGAACTCCCGCTGGTTCTCTGTCTCCTCTCGTGCAGATTTTTAACTCCTGCTCTCCTGGAGGCTGACAAAGATAGAAAAAGAAGAAAGGAGCACCTCCCTCCCCTCCTCATCGAACTCACTTACTCACCAAACTCGCAGGTTTACACTCTGTTCCAAGCTGCACTCCATGAGAACTGTACTCTAGCCTTCCTTATTTATACTACTGAGATTTATGAATCACCTCTCTGGCAGTTGCAGATCCAGAGCAGTTAATTAACTAACTAGCCCCACCCACTCTCCAGCACAGAGCTTGCTTTGCCCTGCCCAAGCCTGGAAGAAACTTAAAAACAGTAAATATAAGTTAAATGCTAATTGCAAGCACACAAGACTAGATTCTATACAAAAAAAGAGAGATTAACCCTTAAGATTCAATCCCTTACTCACCAAACTCACAGGCTTACACTCTATTCCAAGCTGCACTCCAAAAACTAATCTAGCAGCTCAAAACTGGGCATCCATGAGGCGCTGTGGGCCATCAGCAGCAGCAGAATTGTATTCCACCACAATATGTAAACTCATGTCCCGGCATATCCTATACTCTACCGTTATCATCAAGCCAGGGGGCAGTAAACGTTAGGGGGAGTTGTATACAGACCCCCCAAACAGTAATGCTGAGGTTGGGGATGGCATTAAACTGGAAATTAGAGACGCGTGCAATAAGGGCACAGCAGTTATCATGGGTGACTTTCATCTACATAGAGATTGGGCTAACCAAATTAATAACAATACTGTGGAGGAGGAATTCCTAGAGTGTATACAGGATGGTTTCAATTCAATTCAATTTTATTTGTCATATATGCAGCAGACGTATGTACTGCACAATGAAATGTTGATTTTTATGGGTCCTCCCAACATTGGAATAAATATGACATAGCAATGATAAAAATACTAATAGAAATACAGTAATAATAAATAAAACAACAGAAATAATAATAAATTATTCATTCATGAGCCTTATGGCCTGGGGGTAGAAGCTGTTTCGAAACCTGCTGGTACGAGACTGTATGCTTCGGTATCTCTTACCGGACGGGAGCAGGGCGAAGAGGTTGTGGCTGGGGTGCCTCGCGTCTTTAATGATTCTCAGGGCCTTCCCCCGGCACACTCGGGGTAGATATCCTGCACAGCAGGTAGTTCCTGAACCAATATGTCGAGGAACCAACTAGAGATCAGGCCATCTTAGACTGGGTATTATGTAATGAGAAAGGATTAATTAGCAACCTTGTTGTGCGAGGCCCCTTGGGGAGGAGCGATCATAATATGATACAATTCTTCATTAAAATGGAGAGTGAAGTATTTGACTCAGAGACTAGGGTCCTGAATTTAAATAAAGGAAACTTAGATGGTATGAGGCACGAGTTGGCTAGGATGGATTGGGGAATGTTACTTAAAGGGTTGACGGTGGATAGGCAATGGCAAACATTCAAAGATCGCATGGATGAACTACAGAATTTGTTCATCCCAGTTTGGCATAAAAATAAAACAAAAAAGGTGACTCAACCATGGCTAACGAGGGAAATTAGGGATAGCATAAGATCCAAGGAGAGGACATATAATTTGGCCAGAAAAGGCAGCAAACCTGAGGATTGGGAGCAGTTTAGGATTCAGCAAAGGAGGACAAAAGGATTAATTAAGAGGTGGAAAATAGATTGAGAGTAAGCTTGCAGGGAACATAAAAACTGACTGTAAAAGCTTCTATAGATATGTGAAGAGAAAAAGATTGGTGAAGTCAAGCGTAGGTCCCTTGCAGTCAGAATCAGGGGAATTTATAATGGGGAACAAAGACATGGCAGACCAATTAAATACATACTTTGGTTCTGTCTTCACAAAGGAGGACACAAATAACCTCCCAGAGATGTCGGGGAACATAGGGTCTAATGAGAGGGAGGAATTGAATGAAATTAGTATTAGTAGGGAAATTGTGTTGGGGAAATTGATGGGACTGAAGGCCGATAAATCCCCAGGGCCTGATAATCTACATCCTAGGGTACTTAAAGAAGTGGCCCTAGAAATAGTAGATGCATTGCTGGTCATCTTCCAAAATTCTATAGACTCTGGAACAGTTCCCATGGATTGGAGGATAGCTAATGTAACCCCTCTATTTAAGTTGGGTGGTAAAGAGAAAACAGGGAGTTTGACATCGGTAGTGGGGAAAATGCTAGAGTCTATTATAAAAGATGTAATAGCAGCGGACTTAGAAAACAGTGACAGGATCGGACAAAGTCAACATGGATTTACAAAAGGTAAATCATGCTTGACTAATCTACTGGAATTTTTTGAGGATGTAACTGGTAGAATAGATAAGGGAGAACCAGTGGATGTGGCGTATTTGGACTTTCAGAAGGCTTTCGATAAGGTCCCGCATAAGAGATTAGCGTGTAAAGTTAAAGCACATGGAATTGGAGGTAAGGTACTATCTTGGATAGAGAACTGGTTGGCAGACAGGAAGCAAAGAGTTGGAATAAACGGGTCTTTTTCCGAGTGGCAGGCAGTGACTAGTGGGGTACCGCAGGGATCGGTGCTACGACCCCAGCTATTCACAATATATATAAATGATCTAGATGAGTGAACTAGATAAAAACATACATAGAAGATAGGAGTAGGCCATTCGGCCCCTCGAGCCTGCTCCGCCATTCAATGCGATCATGATTGATCATCCAAACTCATTACCCTGTCCCTGCATTCTCCCCATACCCTTGATCCCTTTACCCTTAAGAAATATATCTAACTCCTTCTTGAATATATTTAATGAATTGGCCTCAACTGCCTTCTGTGGTAGAGAATTCCACAGGTATACCACGCTCTGGGTGAAGAAGTTCCTCCTCAACTCTGTCCAAACTGGCTTACCCCTTATCTTTAGACTGTGACCCCTGGTTCTGGACTCCCCGCCACCGGGAACATCCTTCCTGTACCTAGTCTGTCTAGTCCTGTTAGAATTTTATAAGTTTCAATGAGATCCCCTCTCATTCTTCTAAACTTCAGCAAGTTTAAGCCCAATCGACCCAATCTCTCCTCATACGTCATTCCTGCCATCCCAGACATCAGCCTGGTGAACCTTCACTGCACTCCCTCCATGGCAAGAACATCCTTCCTCAGATAAGGTGACCAACACTGCACACAGTACTCAAGGTGTGGTCTCACCAAGGCCCTGTACAACTGCAGCAAGACATCCTTGTTCCTGTACTCAAACCCTCTCACTATGAAGGCCAACATACCATTTGCCTTCTTAACCGTCTGCTGCACCTGCATGCTTACCTTCAGCGACTGGTGCACAAGGACACCCAGGACGCGTTGCACTTCCCCTTCTCCCAATCTATTGCTGTTCAGATAATAAACTGCCTTCCTGTTTTTGCCACCAAAGTGGATAACCTCGCATTCATCCACATTATACTGCATCTGCCCAATCACCCAACCTGCCCAAATCATCCTGGAGTTTCTTGGCATCCCCTCACAGCACACACGCCCACCCAGCTTTGTGTCATCTATCTGCAAACTTGGAGATATTACATCCAGTTTCCTCGTCTAGATCATTAATATATATTGTGAAAAGCTGGGGTCCTAGGACCGATCCCTGCAGTACCCCACTAGTCACTGCCTGCCACTCGGAAAAAGACCCGTTTATTCCAACTCTTTGCTTCCTGTCTGCCAACCAGTTCTCTATCCAAGTCAGTACCTTGCCCCCAATCCCATGTGCCTTAACTTTACACGCTAATCTCTTATGCGGGACCTTATCGAAAGCCTTCTGAAAGTCCAAATACACCACATCCACTGGTTCTCCCTTATCTATTCTACCAGTTACATCCTCAAAAAACTCCAGTAGATTAGTCAAGCACGATTTACCTTTTGTAAATCCTTGTTGACTTTGTCCGATCCTGTCACTGTTTTCCAAGTGCTCTGCTATTACATCTTTTATAATGGACTCTAGCATTTTCCCCACAACTGATGTCAGGCTTACCGGTCTATAATTCCCCTTTTTCTCTCTACCACCTTTTTTGAACAGTGGGGTAATATCTCCAAGTTTGCAGACGACACAAAGCTGGGTGGGCGGGTGTGTTGTGAGGAGGATGCAGAGAAACTCCAGTATGATTTGGACAGGTTTGGTGATTGGGCAAATGCATGGCAGATGCAGTATAATGTGGATAAATGCGAGGTTAGCCACTTCGGTGGCAAAAACAGGAAGACAGATTATTATCTGAATGGCAATAGATTGGGAAAAGGGGAAGTGCAACGAGACCTGGGTGTCCTTGTGAACCAGTCGCTGAAGGTAAGCATGCAGGTGCAGCAGGCGGTTAAGAAGGCAAATGGTATGTTGGCCTTCATAGCCAGAGGATTTGAGTACAGGAGCAAGGATGTCTTGCTGCAGTTGTACAGGACCTTGGTGAGACCACACCTTGAGTATTGTGCAGGAATGACGTATGAGGAGAGATTGGGTCGATTAGGCTTATATTCGCTAGAGTTTAGAAGAATGAGAGGGGATCTCATTGAAACTTATAAAATTCTAACAGGACTGGACAGACTCGATGCAGGAAGGATGTTTCCGATGGCGGGGGATTCCAGAACCGGGGTCACAGTCTAAGGATAAGGGGTAAGCCATTTAGGACTGAGATAAGGAGGAATTTCTTCACCCAGAGAGTGGTGAACCTGTGGAATTCTCTACCACAGAAGGCAGTAGAGGCCAATTCATTAAATATATTCAAGAAGGAGTTGGATATATTTCTTGAGGCGACTGGGATCAAGGGATATGGGGAGAAGGCAGGGACAGGGTACTGAATTTGGATGATCAGCCATGATCTCATTAAATGTCGGAGCGGGCTCAACGGACTGAATGGCCTACTCCTGCTCCTATCTTCTATGTAACCCTGGTTCAATAAGAACATAAGAAATAGGAGCAGGAGTAGGCCAATCTGCCCCTCGAGCCTGCTCCGCCATTCAGTAAGATCATGGCTGATCTGATCCTAACCACCAATCCACCATCACAGAACCATCTCCTGAATCTAACAGAATTAGACACACGAAATAGGAGCAGGATCAGACTACACGGCCCCTGGGCCCGCTCCGCTACCCACAGGGCCATGACCGATCCAAACCTAGACTCATGTCCAAATTCCTGCCCGCTCCCCGTAACCCTTAATTCCCTTTACTTCCAGGAAACTGTCTATTTCTGTTTTAAATTTATGTAATGATGTAGCTTCTACAGCTTTTTGGGGCAGCATATTCCATGGGCCTACCACCCTCTGACTGAAGTAGTTCCTCCTCATCTCAGTTTTGAAAGAGCAGCCCCTTATTCTAAGACTATGCCCCCTAATTCTAGTTTCACCCATCATCGGGAACATCCTCCCCGCATCCACCCGATCCAACCCCTTCACAATCTTATGTTTCAATAAGATCGCCTCTCATTCTTCTGAACTCCAATGAGTAGAGTCCCAATCTACTCAACCTCTCCTCATACGTCCATCCCCTCATCCCCGGGGTTAACCGAGTGAACCTTCTTTGTACTGACTCGAGAGCAAGTATGTCCTTTCTTAAGTATGGACACCAAAACTGTACGCAGTATTCCAGGTGCGGTCTCACCAATACTTTGTACAACTGAAGCAATACCTCCCTATTTTTATATTCTATCCCCCTAGCAATGAAAGCCAACATTCCATTGGCCTTCTTAATCACTTGCTGCACCTGCATACTAACCTTTTGAGTTTTGTGCACCAGGACCCCCAGATCCCTTTGTACTTCAGTACTTTCCAGTTTCTTGCCATTAAGATAATAACTTGCTCTACGATTTTTCCTGCCAAAGTGCATAACATAGAAACATAGAAGATAGGAGCAGGAGTAGGCCATTCGGCCCTCCGAGCCTGCTCCGCCATTCAATGAGATCATGGCTGATCATCCAAATTCAGTACCCTGTCCCTGCCTTCTCCCCATATCCCTTGATCCCTTTAGCCTTAAGAAATATATCCAACTCTTTTTTGAATATATTTAATGAACTGGCCTCCACCGCCCTCTGTGGCAGAGAATTCCACAGGTTCACCACTCTCTGGGTGAAGAAATTCCTCCTCATTTCAGTCCTAAACGGCTTACCCCTTATCCTTAGACTATGACCCCTGGTTCTGGACTCCCCGACCATCATCAACATCCTTCCTGCATCTAGTCTGTCCAGGCCTGACAGAATTTTATAAGTTTCGATGAGATCCCCTCTCAATCTTCTAAACTCTAGTGAGCATAAGCCCAATCGACACAATCTCTCCTCATACGTCATTCCTGCCATCCCAGGTATCAACCTGATGAATCTTCGCTGCACTCCTTCCATGGCAAGAACGTCCTTCCTCAGGTAAGGCGACCAAAACTGCACACAATACTCAAGGTGCGGTCTCACCAAGGCCCTGTACAACTGTAGGAACACATCCTTGTTTCTGTACTCAAACCCTCTTGCTACGAAGGCCAACATACCATTTGCCTTCTTAACCGCCTGCTGCACCTGCATGCTTACCTTCAGCGACTGGTGCACAAGAACACCAAGGTCTCTTTGCACTTCCCCTTCTCCCAATCTATTGCCATTCAAATAATAATCTGCCTTCCTGTTTTTGCCACCAAAGTGGATAACCTCACATTTATCCACATTATCGTGCATTTGCCATGTTTCTGCCCAATCACCCAATCTGTCCAAATCGTACTGGAGTTTCACGACATCCTCCTCACAGCTTACCCTCCCGCCCAGCTTTGTGTTGTCTGCAAATTTGGAGATATCACATCCAATTTCCTCGTCCAGATCATTAATATATATTGTGAACAGCTGGGGTCCTAGGACCGATCCTTGCGGTACCCCACTAGTCACTGCCTGCCACTCGGAAAACGACCCGTTTATTCCAACTCTTTGCTTTCTGTCCGCCAACCAGTTCTCTATCCAAGTCAATACCTTGCCCCCAATCCCATGTGCCTTAATTTTGCACGCTAATCTCTGATGTGGGACCTTATCGAAAGCCTTCTGAAAGTCCAAATACACCACATCCACTGGTTCTTCCTTATCTATTTTACCAGTTACATCCTCAAAAAATTCCAGTAGATTAGTCAAGCATGATTTACCTTTTGTAAATCCATGTTGACTTTCTCCGATCCTGTCACTGCTTTCCAAGTTACCTATATCTTTTATAATAGATTCTAGCATGTTCCCCACTACCGATGTCAGGCTTACCGGTCTATAATTCCCCGCTTTTTCTCGACCACCTTTTTTGAATAGTGGGGTAACATTAGCTACCCTCCAATCCATGGGTACTGTTCCAGAGTCTATCGAGTTCTGGAAGATGACCAGCAATGCATCTACTATTTCTAGGGCCACTTCCTTAAGTACCCTGGGATGTAGATTATCAAGCCCTGGGGATTTATCGGCCTTTAGTCCCATCAATTTTCCTAACACCATTTCCCTACAAATACTGATTTCTTTCAGTTCCACCCTTTCATCAGGCCCTATGTTCCCCGGCATCTCTGGGAGGTTATTTGTGTCCTCCTTTGTGAAGACAGAACCAAAGTATGAATTTAGTTGGTCTGCCATTTCTTTGTTTCCCATGATAAATTCCCCTGATTCTGACTGTAAGGGACCTACGCTTGACTTCACCAATCTTTTTCTCTTCACATATCTATAAAGCTTTTACAGTCAGTTTTTATGTTCCCTGCAAGCTTACTCTCATATTCTATTTTCCCTTTCTTAATTAATCCCTTTGTCCTCCTTTGTTGAATCCTAAACTGCTCCCAATCCTCAGGATTATTGCTTTTTCTGGCCAATTTATATGTCGTCTCCTTGGATCTTATGCTATCCCTAATTTCCCTTTTTAGCCATGGTTCAGTCACCTTTTTTGTTTTATTTTTATGCCAAACTGGGATGAACAAATTCTGTAGCTCATCCATTCGGTCTTTGAATGTTTGCCATTGCCTATCCACCGTCAACCCTTTGAGTGACATTCTCCAATCAATCCTACCCAACTCGCTCCTCAGACCATCGTAGTTTCCTTTATTTAAACTGAGGACCCTGGTCTCTGAGTCAACTACTTCATTCTCCATCTTAATGAAGAATTCGATCATATTATGATCGCTCAGACCCAAGGGGCCTCGTACA
This sequence comes from Somniosus microcephalus, assembly GCF_052327205.1. Taxonomy (NCBI): domain Eukaryota; kingdom Metazoa; phylum Chordata; class Chondrichthyes; order Squaliformes; family Somniosidae; genus Somniosus; species Somniosus microcephalus. The sequence continues at coordinate 371,671,068 of NC_140989.1, read as the reverse complement.
ACAAGATTGCTAATTAATCCTTTGTCGTTACATAATACCCAGTCTAAGATGGCCTGATCTCTGGTTGGTTCCTCGACATATTGGTCCAGGAAACCATCCCGTAAACACTCCAGGAATTCCTCCTCCACAGTATTGTTACTAATTTGGTTGGCCCAATCTATATGTAGATTAAAGTCACCCATGATGACTGCTGTGCCCTTATTGCACGCTTCTTTAATTTCCCTTTTAATGCCATCCCCAACCTCCGCCTTACTGTTTGGAGGTCTATAAACCACTCCCACTAATGTTTTTTTCCCCTTAGTATTTCTCAATTCTACCCATACAGATTCCACATCATCAGAGCTAATATCCTTCATTACAATTGTATTAATCCCTTCTTTAACCAGTAATGCTACCCCACCTCCCTTTCCTTTTTGCCTATCTTTCCTGAATATCGAATACCCCTGGATGTTGAGTTCGCAGTCTTGGCCATCCTTGAGCCACGTTTCCGTAATCCCAACCAAATCATATTGGTTTACCTCTATTTGCGCAGCCAATTCGTCCACCTTATTACAAATGCTCCTCGCATTAAGACACAAAGCCTTCAGGCTTGTTTTTTTTAACGCTCTTAGACCTATTAGAATTATTATTTACTGTGGTCGCGTTTGATTTAAACCGTTGATTTCTCTGACTGCCACTTTTGTTTTTCTCCTTCCTATCTTTTGCTTTTATCCCTGTTTCCCTTTACTCTGTCTCCCTGCTCAGGTTCCCAACCCCCTGCCATTTTAGTTTAAACCCCCCCGAACAGTGCTAGCAAACCTCCCCGCAAGGATATTTGTCCCGCTCTGGTTCAGGTGCAACCCGTCCGACTTGTACAAGTCCCACCTTCCCCAGAAGCAGGCCCAGTGCGCCAGGAAACTAAAGCCCTCCCTCCTGCACCAACTCTTTAGCCACGCATTCATCTGCTCTATCCTCCTATTCCTATATTCACTAGCACGTGGCACTGGGAGTAATCCAGAGATTACAACCTTTGAGGTCCTGCTCTTTAATCTGCTACCTAGCTCCCTAAATTCTTGTTGCAGGACTTCATCCCTCTTCCTACCCATGTCACTGGTCCCAATGTGAACCACGACCTCTGACTGTTCACCCTCCCCCTTCAGAATGCCCTGCAGCCGTTCAGTGACATCCTTGACCCTGGCACCAGGGAGGCAACAAACCATCCTGGAGTCACGTCTATGGCCACAGAAACGCCTATCTGTACCCCTTACGATAGAATCCCCTACCACTATTGCTCTCCCACTCTTTTTCCTCCCTTCCTGAGCAGCAGAAGCACCCCTGGTGCCGGGAAGTTGGCTGCTGCTGCCTTCCTCTGGTAAATCATCCCCCTCAACAGTATCCAAATCGGTATACCTGTTTGAGAGGGGGATGGCCACAGGGGTCCCCTGAACTACCTGCCTGCCTCTACTGCTCTGCCTGATGGTCACCCATTTCCCTTCTGCCTGTGCAGCCCTTACCTGCAGTGTGACCAACTCACTAAACGTGTTATCCATGACCCTCTCAGCATCGTGAATGCTCCAAAGCCCATCCATCCGCAGTTCCATCGCCACAATGCGGTCTGCTAGTAGCCGCAGCTGGATGCATTTCTGGCACACGTGGTCATCAGGGACACCGGCAGTGTCCCTGAATTCCCACATAGAGCAAGAGGAGCATAACACGGGGCTGGGCTCTCCTGGCATGACTTACCCTTTAATTAATTTTAATTAATTCACTATCACCAATTAAAGATAAACTCTAAGGCACTTGTATGGTTTACCAACAGTCCCTGCTACACCAGAAAAGACCTTAGCAACTATAAACTACAGGGTTAAAGTTTAAAAAAGAGAAATACTCACCAGCCAATCACTTACCTGCTCCCTGGTGACGTCACACTATGATTACTTTAAACCTCTCTCCCCGCTGCTGAGTTGGTAAGCCTCGCCTCGCTCCTCCTTTTATCTGCCGCCTCGGTGCTTTCCTGGTCTGCTCTGGTCGGGCCTCGCCTCGCTCCTCCTTTTATCTGCCGCCTCGGTGCTCTCCTGGTCCGATCTGGTCGGGTGTCGCCTCGCTCCTCCTTTTATCTGCCGCCTCGGTGCTCTCCTGGTCTGATCTGGTCGGGCCTCGCCTCGCTCCTCCTTTTATCTGCCGCCTCGGTGCTTTCCTGGTCTGATCTGGTCGGGCCTCGCCTTGCTCCTTCTTTTATACTGCCGCCTCGGTGCTCTCCTGGTCCGATCTCACACTTTCCAGTATTGTATTCCATCTGCCAAATCTCTGACCACTTACTTAGCCTGTCTATGTCCCCTTGCAGGTTTTTTATGTCCTCCTCACTCACTACTTTCCCTCCCATCTTAGTATCATCTGCAAACTTTGATATGTTACACTCGGTCCCCTCCTCCAAATCGTTAATATAGATTGTAAAGAGTTGGGGACCCAGCACTGACCCCTGCGGAACACCACTAGTTACTGATTGCCAGTCTGAGAATGAACCATTTATCCCAACTCTCTGCCTTCTGTTAGATAGCCAATCCTCTATCCATGCCAGAATATTACCCCCAATCCCGTGATTTTTTATCTTAAGCAATAATCTTTTGTGTGGCACCTTGTCAAATGCCTTTTGGAAGCCTAAATACACGACGTCCACTGGTTCCCCTTTATCCACCCGATGTTACTTCCTCAAAGAACTCCAGCAAATTTGTCAAACATGACTTCCCCTTCATAAAACCATGCTGACTTTGTCCTATTAAATTATGATTATCCAAATGTCCTGTTACTGTCTCCTTAATAATGGACTCCAAAATTTTACCTACCACAGATGTTAGGCTAACCGGTCTATAGTTTCCAGCCTTCTGTCTACTGCCCTTTTTAAATAAGGGTGTTACATTAGCAGTTTTCCAGTCTGCCGGGACCTTTGCCGAGTCCAGGGAGTTTTGGAAAATTATTACCAATGCATCCACAATCCCTACCGCCACTTCCCTCAAGACCCTAGGATGTAAGCCATCAGGTCCAGGTGATTTATCCGCCTTGAGTCCCATTATTTTACCGAGTACCACTTCCTTAGTGATTTTGATCGTGTTTAGCTCCTCCCCTCTTTAGCCCCCTGTTTGTCCAGTGTTGGGATATTCTTAGTGTCTTCTACTGTAAAGACTGATATAAAATATTCATTCAGTGTTTTTGCCATCTCCATATTTCCCACCATTAATTTCCCGGTCTCATCCTCGAAGGGACCAACATTTACTTTAGCCACCCTTTTTCTTTTCATATAACGATAAAAACTCTTACTATCTGTTTTTATATTTTTTGCTAATTTACTTTCATAATCTATCTTCCCTTTCTTAATCAATCTTTTTGTTATTTTTTGCTGTCTTTTAAAGTTTTCCCAATCCTCTATCCTCCCACTAGATTTGACTACCTTATATGCCCTTGTTTTTAGTCAAATACTATCCTTAATTTCTTTACTTAGCCACGGATGGCTGTCTTTTCTTTTACACCCTTTTCTTCTCAGTGGAATATATTTTTTTTGGAAGTTGTAAAATAACTCCTTAAATGTACACCACTGATCATGTATCGTCTTACCCTTTAATCTATTTTCCCAATCCACTCTACTCAATTCCGCTCGCATACCTTCATAGTCTCCTTTATTCAAGCTTAGCACGCTTGTTTGAGATCCAACCTTCTCACCCTCTAATTGAATATGGAATTCAACCATGTTATGGTCACTCATTCCAAGGGGATCCTTTACTAGGACATTTTTAATTAATCCTGTCTCGTTACACAGGACCAGATCTAAGGTTGCTTGCCCCCTGGTCGGTTCAGTTACATACTGCTCAAGAAACCCATCCCTAATACACTCAATGAACTCATCCTCAAGGCAGCCCTGCCCAATTTGATTTGTCCAATTAATATGATCGTTAAATTCCCCCATAATTATAGATGTTCCCTTATTACAAGCCTCAACTATTTCCTGATTGATACTCCGTCCAACAGAGTTGCCACTGTTCGGAGGCCTATAGACTACGCCCACTAGTGTTTTTTTCCCCTTATTATTCCTTACCTCCACCCAAACTGTTTCATTATCCTGATCTTTTGACCCAATATCATTTCTCTGTATTACAGTGATTCCTTCCTTTATTAACATAGCCACCCCACCTCCCCTTCCTTCCTGCCTGTCCTTCCTGATCGTTAAATATCCTGGTATGTTTAATTCCCAGACATTGTCACCCTGCAGCCATGTTTCTGTAATGGCTGTAGTGTAGAAGAGCATGCCAGGAGCAGCATCAGGTGTATCTAAAAATGAGGTGCCAACCTGGGGAAGCTGCAACACAGGATTACATGCATGCTAAACAGTGGAAGCAGCATGCTACAGACAGGGCTAAGCGATCCCACAATCAACGGATCAGATCAAAGCTCTGCAGTCCTGCCACATCCAGTCGTGAATGGTGGAGGACCATTAAACAACTAACCAGAGGAGGAGGCTCCATGAATATCCCCATCCTCAATGATGGTGGAGCCCAGCACATGAGTGCAAAAGACAAGACTGAAGCGTTTGCAACCATCTTCAGCCAGAAGTGCCGAGTGGATGATCCATATCGGCCTCCACCTGAGGTCCCCACCATCACAGAAGCCAGTCTTCAGCCAATTCGATTCACTCCACGTGACATCAACAAATGGCTGAGCGCACTGGACACAGCAGAGGCTGGAGGCCCCGACAACATCCCGGCTATCGTGCTGAAGACTTGTGCTCCAGAACTAGCCGTGCCTCTAGTCAAGCTGTTCCAGTACAGCTACAACACTGGCATCTATCCGGCAATGTGGAAAACTGCCTAGGTATGTCCTGTCCACAAAAAGCCGGACAAATCCAATCCGGCCAATTACTGCCACATCAGTCTACTCTCAATCATCAGCAAAGTGATGGAAGGTGTTGTCGACAGTGCTATCAAGCGGCACTTACTCACCAATAACCTGCTCACCAATGCCCAGTTTGGGTTCCGCCAAGACCACTCGGCTCCCGACCTCATTACAGCCTTGGTCCAAACATGGACAAAGGAGCTGAATTCCAGAGGTGAGGTGAGAGTGACTTCCCTTGACATCAAGGCAGCATTTGACCGAGTGTGGCATCAAGGAGCCCTAGTAAAACTAAAGTCAATGTGATTTAGGGGGAAAACGCTCCACTGGCTGGACTCATACCCAGAACAAAGGAAGATGGTTGTAGTGGTTGAAGGTCAATCTTCACAGCCCAGGACATTGCTGCAGGAGTTCCTCAGGGCAGTGTCCTAGGCCCAACCATCTTCAGCTGCTTCATCAATGGCCTTCCCTCCAACATAAGGTCAGAAATGGGGATGTTTGCTGATGACTGCACAGTGTTCAGCGCCATTCACAACTCCTCAGATAATGAAGCAGTCCATGCCCACATGCAGCAAGACCTGGACGACGTTCAGGCTTGGGCTGATAAGTGGCAGGTATCATTCGTGCCGCAGAAGTGCCAGGCAATGACAATCTCAAACAACGGAGAGTCTAACCACCTCCCCTTGACATTCAACGGCATTATCTTAGCCTGGGGATCACCATTGACCAGAAACCTAACTGGACCAGCCACATAATTAATGTGGCTATAAGAGCAGGTGAGAGGCTGGGTATTCTGCGGCGAGTGTCTCACTTCCTGACTCCCCATAGCCTTTCCACCATCTACAAGGCACAAGTCAGGAGTGTGATGGAATACTCTCCACTAGCACTCAAGAAGCTCGACATCATCCAGGACAATGCAGCCCGCTTGATTGAAACCCCATCTACCACCTTAAACATTCACTCCCTCCACCACCGCCGTACCGTGGCTGCAGTATGTACCGTCTACAAGATTCTAACAGGACTAGACAGACTAGATGCAGGAAGGATGTTCCCGATGGTTGGGGTGTCCAGAACCATGGGTCACAGTCTAAGGATAAGGGGTAAATCATTTATGACAGAGATGAGGAGGAATTTCTTCACCCAGAGAGTGGTGAACCTGTGGAATTCTCTACCACAGAAGGCAGTAGATGCCAATTCATTAAATATATTCAAGAAGGAGTTAGATATATTTCTTAAGGCTAAAGGGATCAAGGGATATGGAGAGAAGGCAGGGACAGGGTACTGAATTTGGATGATCAACCATGATCTCATTGAATGGCGGAGCAGGCTCGAGGGGCCGAATGGCATACTCCTGCTCCTATCTTCTATGTTTCTATGCACTGCAGCAACTCACCAAGGCTTCTTCGGCAGCACCTCCCAAACCCGCGACCTCTAGCACCTTGAAGGACCAGGGCAGCAGGCGCATGGGAACACCACCACCTCCAAGTTCCCCTCCAAGTCACACACCATCCTGACTTGGAAATATATCACCGATCCTTCAGCGTCGCTGGGTCAAAATCCTGGAACACCCTCCCTCCCTAACAGCACTGTGGGAGTACCTTCACCACATGGACTGCAGCGGTTCAAGAAGGCAGCTCAACACCACCTTCTCAAGGGCAATTAGGGATGGGCAATAAATGCCGGCCTTGCCAGCGCCGCCCACATCTCAGGAATGAGTAAATAATTTTTTTTATTGCCCATCCCCAGTTGCCCTGAGAAGGTGGGGGTGGGCCGCCTTCTTGAACCGCTGGGAGCGGGTTTGATACAAACTGAGGGTCTCGCTCGGCCACTTCAGAGGGCGGTTCAGAGTCAACCAGGTTGGTGAGGGACTGGAGTCACATATAGGCCTGGACCGGGTAAGGACGGCAGGTCTCCTTCCCTGAAGGACATCAGTGAACCCGTTGGGTTTTTACACAATCCAACAGTTTCATGGTCACTTTGACTGAGAAGATTTTTATTAACAGATTTTTAAAAACTGAATTGAAATTTTCAAACGGCCCCAGGGAGGGGTTTGAACTCTTGTTCTCTGGATTATTAATTCCAGTTGAATTCGCTGGAACATTTTCAAGGTTTATGTGTTGCAATCATGAGAAAATAAAGTAACAAGATAGCTAACGGGTCATTCACTAACATTAAATCAAAACACAAAAAGGTGGACTACACAACCTGCATTTATATAGCGCCTTTAACGTAGTAAAACTTCCCAAGGTGCTTCACAGGAGTGTAAATCAGACAAACTGACACTGAGACACATAAGGAGATTTTAGGACAGGTGACCAAAAGCTGGGTCAAAGAGGGAGGTTTTATGGAGCGTCTTAAAGGAGGAGAGAGAAGCGGAGAGGTTTAGGGAGGGAATTCCAGAGCTTAGGGCCCAGGCAGCTGAAGGCACGGCCGCCAATGGTGGAGCGATGGAAATCAGGGATGGACAAGAGGCCAGAATTGAAGGAGCGCAGAGATCATGGAGGGTTGTCGGGCTGGAGGAGTTTACAGAGATCTCGGGGGGTTGTGGGGCTGGAGGAAATTACAGAGATAGGGAGGGGGCGAGGCCATAGAGGGATTTGAAAACAAGGATGAGAATTTTAAAATTGAGGCATTGCCGGACCGGGAGCCAATGTAGGTCAGCAAGCTCAGGGGTAATGGGTGAACGGGACTTGGTACGTGTTAGAACACGGGGCAGTCGAGTTCTGGATGAGCTGAAGTTTATGGAAGGTGGAAGGAGGGAGGCCGGCCCGGAGAGTGTTGCAATAGTCGGGTGTGGAGGTGACAACCTTTTAACCAGATAAGGTCAAACTCGTCTTTCTTCAGATTCCGTGTATTTTCCAAGTGCTTTCTGTTTAACCACAGCACTGTTTGTTTTCGTATTTTAAAAGCCAGGATTGTTTTAAAGCTTGTCTCTCAACTTTTCCTTTCCAGGGTGACCCTGGCCCATCAGGAATCTCTGGGAAAGACGGTCCGCCTGGTCTGCGAGGATTCCCCGGGGAGAGGGGGCTTGCTGGAGCCATGGTAAGATCAGCGTTCCTTCCCTACATCAATTATAATATAAAAACCCTCACACACAATATGGAACAAAACTCAAGCTCGGAAATGTAATTAATGTAATAAACAGTGAGGAGGATAGTAGCAGAGTTCAGGAGGACACAGACAGACTGGTGAAATGGGCAGATGCAACTTAACACAGAGAAGTGTGACGCAATGCATTTTGGTAGGAAGAACGAGGAGAGGCAATAAAAACAAAATGCTACAATCCTAAAGGGGGTGCAGGAACAGAGAGACCTGGCGGTGTACGTAGACAAATGTTTGAAGGTGGCAGGACAAGTTCACAAGGCTGTTATGAAAGCGAATGGCTTTGTAAATAAGAGCTTTGAATACAACAACAAGGAAGTTATGCTAAACCTTTACAAATCTCTGGTGAGGCCCCAGCTGGAGTATTGTGTCCAATTCTGGGCACCGCACTTTAGGAAGGGTGTCAAGGCCTTGGAGAGGGTGCAGAGGAGATTTACTAGAATGGTTCCAGGGATGAGGGACTTCAGTTATGTGGAGAGTTTGGAGAAGCTGGGATTGTTCTCCTTAGAGCAGAGAAGGTTAAGAGGAGATTTAATAGAGATGTTCAAATTCATGACAGTGAGGGGAAATTATGAGGGAAAATGAGGAGAAATGTCTTCACCCAGAGGCAGGTTGTGATCTGGAACGCGCTGCCTGAAAGGGCGGTGGAATCAGATTCCACAGGAACTTTCAAAAGGCAATTGGACATGTACTTGAAGAGAAATAATTCACAGGGCTCTGGGGAAAGAGCAGGGGCGTGGAACTAATTGGAGAGCTCTTTCAAAGAGCTGGCACAGGCTCGATGGTCAAATGGCCTCCTCCTGTGCTGTGAGATTCTGTGAATTTATGATTAGTGTCAGTGCATTCCGAGCAATCTGAAGGGTGGATTGGAATTTCAGCAGCAGCAAGTTCTCAACTTCCGTTCTGATCCCATGCCAGGCAGACAATGTCCGAAGGGGGAAAACCCAGAACAGCGCCACTGTTCCCCTCCTTCTCTGTCAACGTGACTGACTTTGGACACACGCCATTGCGAGAGCGGCAGTATAACTCCGGTCTCTGCTCAATGACGGGCTGTCATGCTGAAGTCAGGTGGCGAGCGAGCGACTCTCACGGTTTTGGTCGATCGCATTGCTTGGGCATCACACCGGGTGCAGTATAACTCCAGCCTGAATTCTCCGGCGTGGACATAGGATCCTGATATAAGTGTGTGCAGAGCACTCGTGAAAAGGGGCAGGTACCTCGGAAACTGCCTGTTAACGAGCTCCTGCACGTGTGGGTTTGTGGGGCCCACATTTAAGTCACAATGTAAAGCCCCTGATAAACAGGATGATCTGGGGACTAGACATTATTGAAAACATTAATCGTGTAGTTGACAAATCAATTTCAATATCGATAAGTGTGAGGTGGTGCATTTTGGTAGGAAGAATAAAGAGGCCACGTACTCCTTGGAAAATAAGTAACAAAATGGGGTAGAGGAACGGAGGGATCTGGGGAATGGCCTGTTTCTGTGCTGTAGACTCGATGTAACGTAGGAAGTAAGTAGACTCTGCCTGCTCTGTGATATCACTGAAGGTTAGAGCAGAGTGCAGGGAGTCCCAGAGTTGGGTGTCGGTCAGGGCCCACACTGTAGTGTATAGGCCCCCTAACAGTAGCTATACCGTTGGACAGAATATTAATCAAGAAATAGTAGGAGCTTGCAACAAAGGTAATGCAATAATTGTGGGGGACTTTAATCTTCAAATCAAATTGGACAAATCAAATTGACAAAGGTAGTCTGGAGGATGAGTTCATGGAATGCATTCGGGGCAATTTCCCAGTACAATATGTCATGGAACCAACCAGGGAACAGGCTATATTAGATCTTGTATTGTGTAATGAGACAGGGTTAATAAGCAATCTCATAGTAAAGGATCCTCTGGGGCAGAGTGATCATAATATGATAGAATTTCACATTAATTTTGAGAGTGACTTGCCGAAGTCCAAAACTAGAGTCTTAAACTTAAATAAAGCCAATTACATAGGTATGAGGGGTGAGTTGACTAAGGTAGATTAGAAAAATAGATTAAAAGGTATGGCGGCAGATAAGCAGTGGCTAGCATTTAAAGAAATATTTCATAATTCTCAACAAAAATACATTCCATTGAGAAACAAAAACTCCATGGGAAAAGTGATCCAACTGTGGCTAACTAAAGAAGTTAAGGATAGCATTAGATTGAAAGAAGAATCTTATAATGTTGCAAAGAATAATAGTAAACCTGAGGATTGGGAGAGTTTCAGAAACCAGCAAAGGATGACCAAAAAATTGATAAAAAGGGAAAAAATAGACTATGAGAGAAAAACTAACAAGAAATATAAAAGCAGATTGTAAGAGCTCCTACAAGTATGTAGAAAGGAAGAGAGTAGCAAAAGTAAACACCCTTAGAGGCTGAGACAGGAGAAATTATTATGGGGAATAAGGAAATGGCAGAAACGTTAAATAAATATTTTGTATCTGTCTTCACAGTAGAAGACACAAAAAGCCTACCAAAAATGGTGGGGAACCAAGGGTCTAATGAGGGTGAGGAACTTAACGTAATTAATATAAGTAGAGAAAAAGTACTAGAGAAGCTAATGGGACTAAAAGCCAACAAATCCCCTGGACCTGACGGCCTACATCCTAGGGTTCTAAAAGAGGTGGCTGAAGAGATAGTGGGTGCATTGGTTTTGATCTTCCAAAATTCCCTAGATTCTAGAATGGTCCCAGTGGATTGGAAGGTTGCAAATGTAACACCGTTATTCAAGAAAGGAGGGAGAGAAAAAACTGGGAACTACAGGCCAGTTAGCCTGACATCAGTCGTCGGGAAAATGCTGGAATCCATTGTTAATGAAGCGGTATCAGGGCACTTAGAAAATCATAACATGATTAGGCAGAGTCAACATGGTTTTATGGAAGGGAAATCGTGTTTGATAAGTTTATTAGAGTTTTTTCAGGATGTTACTGGCAGGGTAGATAAAGGGGAACCAGTGGATGTACTATATTTGGATTTCCAAAAGGCATTCGATAAGATGCCACATAAAAGGTTATTACACAAGTTTAGGGCTCATGGGGTTGGGGGTAATACAGTAGCATGGATAGAGGATTGGTTAACGGACAGAAAACAGAGAGCAGGGATAAAGGGGTCTTTTGCAGGTTGGCAGGCTGTAACTAATGGGGTGCCGCAAGGATCAGTGTTGGGGCCTCAGCTATTTTCAATCTATATTAATGACTTAAATGAATGGACACAGTGCAATGTATCCAAGTTTGCTGATGATACAAAGCTAGGTGGGACAGTAAGCTGTGAGGAGGACACAAAGTGTCGGAAAGGGATATCGATAGACTGAGTGAGTGGGCAGTAAGGTGGCAGATGGAGTATAATGTAGGGAAATGTGAGGTTATTCACTTTGGTAGGAAGAATAGAAAAACAGAATATTTTTTAAATGGTGAGAAACTTTCAAATGTTGGTGTTCAGAGAGATTTGGGTGTCCTCATACAAGAAACACACAAAGATAGCATGCAAGACAGAAAGCGAGCATGCAGGTACAGCAAGCAATAAGGAAGGCAAATGGCATGTTGGACTTTATTGCAAGGGGGTTGGAGTATAAGAGTAAGGAAGTCTTGCTCCAATTGTACAGGGCCTTGGTGAGACCACACCTGGAGTACTGTGCACAGTTTTGGTCTCCTTATCTAAGGAAGAATATACTTGCCTTGGAGGCGGTGCAACAAAGGTTCACTAGATTGATTCCTGGGATGAGAGGGCTGTCCTATGAGGAGAGATTGAGTAGATTGGGCCGATACTCTCTGGAGTTTAGAAGAATGAGAGGTGATCTCATTGGAACACACAAGATTCTGAGGGGGATTGACAGGGTAGATGCTGAGAGGTTGTTTCCCCTGGCTGGAGTGTCTAGAACTAGGGGGCATAGTCTCAGGATAAGGGGTCGGCCATTTAAGACTGAGATGAGGAGGAATTTCTTCACTCAGAGGGTTGTGAATCTTTGGAATTCTCTGCCCCAGATGGCTGTGGAGGCTCAGTCTTTGAGTATATTCAAGACAATCGATAGATTTTTGGCCTCCAGGGGAATCAAGGGATATGGAGATCAGGCGGGAAAGTGGAGATGAGGTAGATCAGCCATGATCTTATTGAATGGCGGAGCAGGCTCGAGGGGTCATATGGCCGACTCCTGCTCTTATTTCTTATGTTCTTATGTAACAATGGTCCTCCAACTCCAGCTCGCAACCGGCCGGTATAACTCCAGCCCACCAAGCTCTGAAGTGAAAGCTGGCCCACGATTCTTCAAACTTCTACTTTCTGATCTCACAAAGAAGGCAATAAAATAAAGTTCTTTTGTTTTTTCCACCTGCAGGGTTCGGCTGGATTGAAAGGAGGAGAGGGCCCCATTGGTCCCACTGGTCCAGTTGTAAGTACCTCTCACTTTTCCTACATTATTCCGTGGTGGTGCAGTTGCCCAAATTCTACAGGGAGGAATTTTTTTTAATGGTTTTCCGCTGGTGAATTGAACCGATACATCAGCAAACGTGACATCTCCGACACATCCTGAGGTCATTATTGTCCCTTCCATGGGAACAGGTGTGATGTAAAACTGCGAACACTCTACCAGTGTTTGTAACTCAATGGCCATGGGCTCTGTGAAGCCACTCGGGCCGGTTGCTCCATTAAAGGCAATTTACGGGATGTGGGTGTCGCTGGCACGGCCGGCATTTGTTGCCCATCCCTAGTTGCCCTGAGAAGGTGGTGGTGAGTCACCTTGAACCGTTGAATCCTGAGTGGCCTCTTCAGAGGGTAGCTGAGTCAATCACATTGGGGGTCAGTTGGAGCTTTCAAGACAGAGATTGATAGATTTTTGTTGGGTAAGAGTATCGAGGGATATGGAGTAACGATGGGTAAATGGGGTTAAGATACAGATCAGCCATGATCTCATTAAATGGAGGAGCAGGCTCGAGAGGCTGAATGGCCCCCTCTTGTTCCTATTATTCTTAACTGCCCTCTCCAGTGGCTCAGCAAGCCGCTCGGTTGAGTGTGAGAGAGTTGGTGTTCAGTACTATTCACCTTTACATAGCATAAGTCACCAATTTAGTAGGTTTCCCACCAACATTACTAAAAGAAAGATTATCTGGTCATTATCACATTGCTATTTGTGGGAGCTTGCTGTGCATAAATGGGCTGCCATGTTTCCTACATTACGACAGTGACTACACTAAAAAGTACTTCATTGGCTGTGAAGCGCTTTGGAACATCCCGCGGTGGTGAAAGGCGCTATAGAAAGGCAGGTTCTTTCTTCACTGGATGTACTGGGGCTGGATGAGCAGCACTTAAAGAGCCGCAGGCAGCTCGGAAAATATCCCAGCAGTTCTAACTTTCTTTTATGAATATATAAAATCTCTGTTCTGTATGTCAGACAGCGAATGCATCAGTGCATCAAGTACCGAGAATTTACATTGTTTGACCTTCAGAATCAAAGATTAAACAGAAAAAAATTCCCCTTGAAGACAAATACTTTCATTCCAAAACCGAGCATCAGAAGCAACGGTTCCCTGTGGATTTGCATATGTTTGCATAATATTTGAATGCTTATTACAAGAGACAGCAATTTCAATGCAGATCCGATAGAATTGCTGTTAACTGTTAACATATCAAATATACACTATTCCAAATACCATTGAAGGTTGTGTGTCTCAGTCATGGAGATCAGCAACCACAAGTGTGGCCTTAATCAATAATCCAGCACATCAAATCCAATTAAAATACAGCTTTATTGATCGATGTTTTGTTTTGTTGTGGTAAATGAGTTAATATATAAAACTTAAAGAACAGCAAATTAAGACTATCAGAGAGACACTGATGGCATTATTTCCTACCATAAGAAAAATTTGGATCTCTACAGCGCCTTTCACCACTTCAGGATGTCCCAAAGCACTTTATAGCCAATGAAGGACGATTGAAGTGTAGTCGCTGTTGTAATATAGGAAACACCTCAGTCAATTAGCGCACAGCAAGCTCCCACAACAGCACTGTATCTAACCCGTGCTGTACCTGCCCTGGGAGTGTTTGATGGGACAGTGTAGAGGGAGCTTTACTCTGTATCTAACCCGTGCTTTACCTGCCCTGGGAGTGTTTGATGGGACAGTGTAGAGGGAGCTTTACTCTGTATCTAACCCATGCTGTACCTGCCCTGGGAGCGTCTGATGGGACAGTGTAGAGGGAGCTTTACTCTGTATCTAACCCCGTCCTGTACCTGCCCTGGGGGTGTTTGATGGGACAGTGTAGAGGGAGCTTTACTCTGTATCTAACCCGTGCTGTACCTGCCCTGGGAGTGTTTGATGGGACAGTGCAGAGGGAGCTTTACTCTGTATCTAACCCGTGCTGTACGTGCCCTGGGAGTGTTTGATGGGACAGTGTAGAGGGTGCTTTACTCTGTATCTAACCCGTGCTGTACCTGCCCTGGGAGTGTTTGATGGGACAGTGTAGAGGAAGCTTTACTCTGTATCTAACCCGTGCTGTACCTGCCCTGGGAGTGTTTGATGGGAGAGTGTAGAGGGAGCTTTACTCTGTATCTAACCCGTGCTGTACCTGCCCTGGTGGTGTTTGATGGGACAGTGTAGAGGGAGCTTTACTCTGTATCTAACCCGTGCTGTACCTGCCCTGGGAGTGTTTGATGGGACAGTGTAGAGGGAGCTTTACTCTGTATCTAATCCGTGCTGTACCTGCCCTGGGAGTGTTTGATGGGACAGTGTAGAGGGAGCTTTACTCTGTATCTAATCCGTGCTGTACCTGCCCTGGGAGCGTCTGATGGGACAGTGTAGAGGGAGCTGTACTCTGTATCTACCCCGTGCTGTACCTGCCCTGGGAGTCTTTGATGGGACAGTGTAGAGGGAGCTTTACTCTGTATCTAATCCGTGCTGTACCTGCCCTGGGAGTGTTTGATGGGACAGTGTAGAGGGAGCTTTACTCTGTATCTACACCAAAGATCGCGGCCGGGATGTGAGCGGGGCGCTGTGCACGGCGATGATGTCATCGCCGTCGGTGCTGCGCCGCGGGTCGCTAATGTTTACCGCCGCCGCTAACCTCCCGCTGAATTTCGCGGGAGGCGTTGGCGGCGCCCTGCCCGGGCGCAAGTTGCTTTGTGCCCCGTTAGCGCCCTCTTAAGGTGCTAATGGGAGGCGCAAAGAAACCAAATTTTCCCCCTTATTCTTTCCACTTGTCTTTGTGTGCCGGCAGATTTAGTTCGATCTCTACAGGGAGTCGAATGGAAGCAGAGATTGGGGAAGTTTGACCATCAAACCATCCAGGGTTAACAAAACTGAAAAATGAGTAACTGTATCTAACCCGTGCTGTACCTGCCCTGGGAGTGTTTGATGGGATCGTGTAGAGGGAGCTTTACTCTGTATCTAACCCATGCTGTACCTTCCCTGGGAGTGTTTGATGGAGCAGTGTAGAGGGAGCTTTACTCTGTATCTAACCCGTGCTGTACCTGCCCTGGGAGTGTTTGATGGGACAGTGTAGAGGGAGCTTTACTCTGTATCTAACCCGTGCTGTACCTGCTCTGGGAGTGTTTGATGGGACAGTGTAGAGGGAGCTTTACTCTGTATCTACCCCGTGCTGTACCTGCCCTGGGAGTGTTTGATGGGACAGTGTAGCGGGAGCTTTACTCTGTATCTAACCCGTGCTGTACCTGCCCTGGGAGTGTTTGATGGGACAGTGTAGAGGGAGCTTTACTCTGTATCTAACCCCGTGCTGTACCTGCCCTGGGAGTGTTTGATGGGACAGTGTAGCGGGAGCATTACTCTGTATCTAACCCGTGTTGTACCTGCCCTGGGAGTGTTTGATGGGACAGTGTAGCGGGAGCTTTACTCTGTATCTAACCTGTGCTGTACCTGCCCTGGGAGTGTTTGATGGGACAGTGTAGAGGGAGCTTTACTCTGTATCTAACCCGTGCTGTACCTGCCCTGGGAGTGTTTGATGGGACAGTGTAGAGGGAGCTTTACTCTGTATCTAACCCCGTGCTGTACCTGCCCTGGGAGTGTTTGATGGGACAGTGTAGCGGGAGCTTTACTCTGTATCTAACCCGTGTTGTACCTGCCCTGGGAGTGTTTGATGGGACAGTGTAGCGGGAGCTTTACTCTGTATCTAACCCATGCTGTACCTGCCCTGGGAGTGTTTGATGGGACAGTGTAGAGGGAGCTTTACTCTGTATCTAACCCGTGTTGTACCTGCCCTGGGAGTGTTTGATGGGACAGTGTAGAGGGAGCTTTACTCTGTATCTAACCTGTGCTGTATCTGCCCTGGGATTATTTGATGGGACAGTGTAGAGGGAGCTTTACTCTGTATCTAACCCGTACTGTGCCTGCCCTGGGAGTGTTTGATGGGACAGTGTAGAGGGAGCTTTCCTCTGTATCTAACCCGTGCTGTACATGCCCTGGGAGTGTTTGATGGGACAGTGTCGAAGGAGCTTTACTCTGTATCTAACCCGTGCTGTACCTGCCCTGGGAGTGTTTGATGGGACAGTGTAGAGGGAGCTTTACTCTGTATCTAACCCGTGCTGTACCTGCCCTGGGAATGTTTGATGGGACAGTGCAGAGGGAGCTTTACTCTGTATCTAACCCGTGCTGTACCTGCTCTGGGAGTGTTTGATGGGACAGTGCAGAGGGAGCTTTACTCTGTATCTACCCCGTGCTGTACCTGCCCTGGGAGTGTTTGATGGGACAGTGTAGAGGGAGCTTTACTCTGTATCTGACCCCGTGCTGTACCTGCCCTGGGAGTGTTTGATAGGACAGTGTAGAGGGAGCTTTACTCTGTATCTAACCCGTGCTGTACCTGCCCTGGGAGTGTTTGATGGGACAGTGTAGAGGGAGCTTTACTCTGTATCTGACCCCGTGCTGTACCTGCCCTGGGAGTGTTTGATAGGACAGTGTAGAGGGAGCTTTACTCTGTATCTAACCCGTGCTGTACCTGCCCTGGGAGTGTTTGATGGGATCGTGTAGAGGGAGCTTTACTCTGTATCTAACCCGTGCTGCACCTGCCCTGGGAGTGTTTGATAGGACAGTGTAGAGGGAGCTTTACTCTGTATCTGGCCCCGTGCTGTACCTGCCCTGGGAGTGTTTGATGGGACAGTGTAGAGGGAGCTTTACTCTGTTTCTGACCCCGTGCTGTACCTGCCCTGGGAGTGTTTGATGGAACAGTGCAGAGGGAGCTTTACTCTGTATCTAACCCCGTGCTGTACCTGCCCTGGGAGTGTTTGATGGGACAGTGTAGCGGGAGCTTTACTCTGTATCTAACCCGTGTTGTACCTGCCCTGGGAGTGTTTGATGGGACAGTGTAGCGGGAGCTTTACTCTGTACCTAACCTGTGCTGTACCTGCCGTGGGAGTGTTTGATGGGACAGTGTAGAGGGAGCTTTACTCTGTGTCTAACCTGTGTTGTACCTGCCCTGGGAGTGTTTGATGGGACAGTGTAGCGGGAGCTTTACTCTGTATCTAACCCGTGCTGTACCTGCCCTGGGAGTATTTGATGGGACAGTGTAGAAGGAGCTTTACTCTGTATCTAACCCGTGCTGTACCTGCCCTGGGAGTGTTTGATGGGAGAGTGTAGAGGGAGCTTTACTCTGTATCTAATCCGTGCTGTACCTGCCCTGGGAGTGTTTGATGGGACAGTGTAGAGGGAGCTTTACTCTGTATCTAATCCGTGCTGTACCTGCCCTGGGAGCGTCTGATGGGACAGTGTAGAGGGAGCTGTACTCTGTATCTACCCCGTGCTGTACCTGCCCTGGGAGTCTTTGATGGGACAGTGTAGAGGGAGCTTTACTCTGTATCTAATCCGTGCTGTACCTGCCCTGGGAGTGTTTGATGGGACAGTGTAGAGGGAGCTTTACTCTGTATCTATACCAAAGATCGCGGCCGGGATGTGAGCGGGGCGCTGTGCACGGCGATGATGTCATCGCCGTCGGTGCTGCGCCGCGGGTCGCTAATGTTTACGGCCGCCGCTAACCTCCCGCTGAATTTCGCGGGAGGCGTTGGCGGCGCCCTGCCCGGGCGCAAGTTGCTTTGTGCCCCGTTAGCGCCCTCTTAAGGTGCTAATGGGAGGCGCAAAGAAACCAAATTTTCCCCCTTATTCTTTCCACTTGTCTTTGTGTGCCGGCAGATTTAGTTCGATCTCTACAGGGAGTCGAATGGAAGCAGAGATTGGGGAAGTTTGACCATCAAACCATCCAGGGTTAACAAAACTGAAAAATGAGTAACTGTATCTAACCCGTGCTGTACCTGCCCTGGAGTGTTTGATGGGATCGTGTAGAGGGAGCTTTACTCGGTATCTAACCCATGCTGTACCTGCCCTGGGAGTGTTTGATGGGACAGTGTAGCGGGAGCTTTACTCTGTATCTAACCCGTGCTGTACCTGCCCTGGGAGTGTTTGATGGGACAGTGTAGAGGGAGCTTTACTCTGTATCTAACCCCGTGCTGTACCTGCCCTGGGAGTGTTTGATGGGACAGTGTAGCGGGAGCTTTACTCTGTATCTAACCCGTGTTGTACCTGCCCTGGGAGTGTTTGATGGGACAGTGTAGCGGGAGCTTTACTCTGTATCTAACCTGTGCTGTACCTGCCCTGGGAGTGTTTGATGGGACAGTGTAGAGGGAGCTTTACTCTGTATCTAACCCGTGCTGTACCTGCCCTGGGAGTGTTTGATGGACAGTGTAGAGGGAGCTTTACTCTGTATCTAACCCCGTGCTGTACCTGCCCTGGGAGTGTTTGATGGGACAGTGTAGCGGGAGCTTTACTCTGTATCTAACCCGTGTTGTACCTGCCCTGGGAGTGTTTGATGGGACAGTGTAGCGGGAGCTTTACTCTGTATCTAACCCATGCTGTACCTGCCCTGGGAGGTGTTTGATGGGACAGTGTAGCGGGAGCTTTACTCTGTATCTAACCCGTGTTGTACCTGCCCTGGGAGTGTTTGATGGGACAGTGTAGAGGGAGCTTTACTCTGTATCTAACCTGTGCTGTATCTGCCCTGGGATTATTTGATGGGACAGTGTAGAGGGGAGCTTTACTCTGTATCTAACCCGTACTGTGCCTGCCCTGGGAGTGTTTGATGGGACAGTGTAGAGGGAGCTTTCCTCTGTATCTAACCCGTGCTGTACCCTGCCCTGGGAGTGTTTGATGGGACAGTGTAGAGGGAGCTTTACTCTGTATCTAACCCCGTGCTGTACCTGCCCTGGGAGTGTTTGATGGGACAGTGTAGCGGGAGCTTTACTCTGTCTCTAACCCGTGTTGTACCTGCCCTGGGAGTGTTTGATGGGACAGTGTAGCGGGAGCTTTACTCTGTATCTAACCCATGCTGTACCTGCCCTGGGAGTGTTTGATGGGACAGTGTAGAGGGAGCTTACTCTGTATCTAACCCGTGTTGTTACCTGCCCTGGGAGTGTTTGATGGGACAGTGTAGAGGGAGCTTTACTCTGTATCTAACCTGTGCTGTATCTGCCCTGGGATTATTTGATGGACAGTGTAGAGGGAGCTTTACTCTGTATCTAACCCGTACTGTGCCTGCCCTGGGAGTGTTTGATGGGACAGTGTAGAGGGAGCTTTCCTCTGTATCTAACCCGTGCTGTACATGCCCTGGGAGTGTTTGATGGGGACAGTGTCGAAGGAGCTTTACTCTGTATCTAACCCGTGCTGTACCTGCCCTGGGAGTGTTTGATGGGGACAGTGTAGAGGGAGCTTTACTCTGTATCCTAACCCGTGCTGTACCTGCCCTGGGAATGTTTGATGGGACAGTGCAGAGGGAGCTTTACTCTGTATCTAACCCGTGCTGTACCTGCTCTGGGAGTGTTTGATGGGACAGTGCAGAGGGAGCTTTACTCTGTATCTACCCCGTGCTGTACCTGCCCTGGGAGTGTTTGATGGGACAGTGTAGAGGGAGCTTTACTCTGTATCTGACCCCGTGCTGTACCTGCCCTGGGAGTGTTTGATAGGACAGTGTAGAGGGAGCTTTACTCTGTATCTAACCCGTGCTGTACCTGCCCTGGGAGTGTTTGATGGGATCGTGTAGAGGGAGCTTTACTCTGTATCTAACCGTGCTGCACCTGCCCTGGGAGTGTTTGATAGGACAGTGTAGAGGGAGCTTTACTCTGTATCTGGCCCCCGTGCTGTACCTGCCCTGGGAGTGTTTGATGGGACAGTGTAGAGGGAGCTTTACTCTGTTTCTGACCCCGTGCTGTACCTGCCCTGGGAGTGTTTGATGGAACAGTGCAGAGGGAGCTTTACTCTGTATCTAACCCCGTGCTGTACCTGCCCTGGAGTGTTTGATGGGACAGTGTAGCGGGAGCTTTACTCTGTATCTAACCCGTGTTGTACCTGCCCTGGGAGTGTTTGATGGGACAGTGTAGCGGGAGCTTTACTCTGTACCTAACCTGTGCTGTACCTGCCGTGGGAGTGTTTGATGGGACAGTGTAGAGGGAGCTTTACTCTGTGTCTAACCTGTGTTGTACCTGCCCTGGGAGTGTTTGATGGGACAGTGTAGCGGAGCTTTACTCTGTATCTAACCCGTGCTGTACCTGCCCTGGGAGTATTTGATGGGACAGTGTAGAAGGAGCTTTACTCTGTATCTAACCCGTGCTGTACCTGCCCTGGAGTGTTTGATGGGAGAGTGTAGAGGGAGCTTTACTCTGTATCTAATCCGTGCTGTACCTGCCCTGGGAGTGTTTGATGGGACAGTGTAGAGGGAGCTTTACTCTGTATCTAATCCGTGCTGTACCTGCCCTGGGAGCGTCTGATGGGGACAGTGTAGAGGGAGCTGTACTCTGTATCTACCCCGTGCTGTACCTGCCCTGGGAGTCTTTGATGGGACAGTGTAGAGGGAGCTTTACTCTGTATCTAATCCGTGCTGTACCTGCCCTGGGAGTGTTTGATGGGACAGTGTAGAGGGAGCTTTACTCTGTATCTATACCAAAGATCGCGGCCGGGATGTGAGCGGGGCGCTGTGCACGGCGATGATGTCATCGCCGTCGGTGCTGCGCCGCGGGTCGCTAATGTTTACGGCCGCCGCTAACCTCCCGCTGAATTTCGCGGGAGGCGTTGGCGGCGCCCTGCCCGGGCGCAAGTTGCTTTGTGCCCCGTTAGCGCCCTCTTAAGGTGCTAATGGGAGGCGCAAAGAAACCAAATTTTCCCCCCTTATTCTTTCCACTTGTCTTTGTGTGCCGGCAGATTTAGTTCGATCTCTACAGGGAGTCGAATGGAAGCAGAGATTGGGGAAGTTTGACCATCAAACCATCCAGGGTTAACAAAACTGAAAAATGAGTAACTGTATCTAACCCGTGCTGTACCTGCCCTGGGAGTGTTTGATGGGATCGTGTAGAGGGAGCTTTACTCGGTATCTAACCCATGCTGTACCTGCCCTGGGAGTGTTTGATGGGACAGTGTAGCGGGAGCTTTACTCTGTATCTAACCCGTGCTGTACCTGCCCTGGGAGTGTTTGATGGGACAGTGTAGAGGGAGCTTTACTCTGTATCTAACCCGTGCTGTACCTGCCCTGGGAGTGTTTGATGGGACAGTGTAGCGGGAGCTTTACTCTGTATCTAACCCGTGTTGTACCTGCCCTGGGAGTGTTTGATGGGACAGTGTAGCGGGAGCTTTACTCTGTATCTAACCTGTGCTGTACCTGCCCTGGGAGTGTTTGATGGGACAGTGTAGAGGGAGCTTTACTCTGTATCTAACCCGTGCTGTACCTGCCCTGGGAGTGTTTGATGGGACAGTGTAGAGGGAGCTTTACTCTGTATCTAACCCCGTGCTGTACCTGCCCTGGGAGTGTTTGATGGGACAGTGTAGCGGGAGCTTTACTCTGTATCTAACCCGTGTTGTACCTGCCCTGGGAGTGTTTGATGGGACAGTGTAGCGGGAGCTTTACTCTGTATCTAACCCATGCTGTACCTGCCCTGGGAGTGTTTGATGGGACAGTGTAGCGGGAGCTTTACTCTGTATCTAACCCTGTGCTGTACCTGCCCTGGGAGTGTTTGATGGGACAGTGTAGAGGGAGCTTTACTCTGTATCTAACCTGTGCTGTATCTGCCCTGGGATTATTTGA